>NW_024055760.1:1219211-1398249 GCF_902713615.1 Scyliorhinus canicula | reverse complement strand
ACTCTCTCAAAACACAAATACATACACTCGTTCTCCTATACACTCACACAGGCACAAACTAACACGCACAAACTCACACTCTCTACACAGGCAAACTCCCAAGTTAACAAATCCACACTCTCGCACGTACATTTTCTCTCTGACCCACCCTCTTTCACGCACACTACCCCTCTCTCATATACTCTCTGTCAGATACACGCACTCAGTCTCACGTACAGATTCTCTCACATGCTCTTTCTGTTCCTCACATGCACTCTCCCAGATAAAGGCACACAATTTCTCACTCACTTTCACGCACTCACTCCCCCAAACTCTCTCCCACGCATCCTGTCTCTCTCACACACGCTGTCACACACGCACACACTTTCTCTTACACACTCACTCTCTCACACATACTTTGTTTCCCGCTCTCATAATGGGTCTCACACACACTCTCACATAAACAGTACCTGTCCTCACGCATACACGTCACCTCTCTCACAATCTTCCTTCACACACAAACGTCTCCTTGTCCGTCCTTTCTCTCACTCATGCGCACTCTCGCCCTCTATCACCCACACACACAAACACACACATTCCCACGCTCCTTCTCTCTCACTTAGGGACATGCACTCACTCACGCACACAATCTCTCTCCGTCTCGCACAGAGACGTTTACTCACACGTTCCCTGCCTCTCTCCCACACGCATATTCTCTCACACGCACAGACACACCTCTCTCTCACACAAGCTATTTCACAATATCTCTCGCGCAGTTGCCTCTCACAGTCTCTCTCAAGTCGGTGCTCTCTTAAGCGCACATTGTTTCTCTCTCCCATACTCCCTCGCTCTCATAAGATTCACTTTCCCTCAAGCACACAGATATACTATCTCTCATACAGACACTCTGATGTACGCAGTAGCTCTTCAAAACACACACTCTCTCACACACACTCTCTCACACACACTCGGTCACACAGACACAACTGCCTCACACACCCATTCTACTTCATGCTCTTCCCTCTCCAACTCTCTCACTCGAACACCCTGTCACACGTTCTTTCACACACAAGCACATTATTTTCTCTCTCTCTTTCACACACATTCTCTCGTATATGCATTCTCTCTCACACACTTTAAACTATTATTTACAACACGCAATCTCTCAAACGCACATGCATACTCTCTCAGACACTCACACGAAGTCTCTCACAATAACAGTAGAAATCACACACTCTCGCAAACACACACGGGTACATTATCACTCGCTCTCACTTTCACGCACATTATATTCCTCTCTCACAGACTCTCTCACTCACACACTCTCTTACTACGTTGTCTCTCTTACTCATACTCAACGCTCTCGGACACACGCTCTCATTCACACACTCGCTCTTGCTCAGATACTCTCTCTTGGGTATATTGTTTTGCTCCCTCAGGCGCACACATCCTCGCACATGCACACAAATTCTGTATCTCACACACAGATACTCTTTCACACACAAACTCACACAAACACTCTTTCACATCCACTCTCTTGATCTATCTCTCACAGGGACACGCACAGATTCACACACACACGCATGCGCACACATATACACGGACATACTCTCAGAGAAACACCTACAGTCTGTCACACACACACTCTTCCTCTCAGGCACACAGGTGTGAGTGACTGACTTTGATATCAAGGCAGCATTTGAACAAGAGTGGCCTCAAACAGCCCAAGCAGCAACGGAATCAATGGGAATCAAGCGAACAATCTGGGCTGGTTGGAGTCATAACTAGCACCAAGGCAGATGATTTCCGTTGCTGGACGTCAATAATCTCAATTCCAGGGTATCACTGTAAGGGTTCCTCAGGGCAGTGTCCTAACCCAACCAATTCAGCTTCTCATTCAATGATCTTCCTTCTATCATAAGGTCAGGAATGGGGTTGTTCGAAGAAGATTGCACCTTGTTCAGTACCACTTGCAACTGCGCAGTGACTGAAGAGGTATATGTGTAAACAAAGCAAGATAGGGGCTATATCCAGGCTCTGGCTGCCAAGTGGTAAGTAACATTCACGTCACACAATTGAAGGCAATGACCATCTCCGGCGGATCTTACCATCGCCCCTTGACATTGAACGTCGTTGCCATCATTAAATCCGCCTCTAGCAACATCCTGGGGGTTAACATGGACGAGAAAGTGATCTGGGCGAGCCATGAAAATGTTGTGGCTACAAAACATGTCAGAGGCGAGGAATCCTGTGGCTGAAACTCAACTCCTGACTCCCCAAAACCCGCCCATCTTCTAAAGATCCATTGCAGAACCTCATCAAGTCTCTTTAGACAGCGCCTTCCAAACCCATGACAGCGACTGTCTGCACGAGGACAGCAGACACATGGGAACACCGCCAACTGGAAGCTCAGCTCCGAGTCACTCAGCATCATGATTTCAAAATGACCTTTCCTTCACTGTGCAACATGAAATTTCACCGGCATTAAAGCAGCTGGTTCAAAACTGCCTCTGGTACAGCAGCACATGGACGACAGTGGTTGAAGAAGACAGCTTCCCAACAACTTCTCAAGGTCAATTCGGAATGGGAAATAAATGTTGGCCTATGTTGCCATGTTGGAATGTTGGAAACAGAAAGCTGAGCCTGAGCGGAAAATCATCCAGAGAAACATTGTCCTAATGGGCTTGGAATGATCACTCATCCACGGTCACTCACACTCACCTACCTTCACTCATCCACTTGCCCTCACTCACCTACCTTCACTCATCCACTTGCCCTCACTCACTACCTTCACTCATTCACTCGCCTTCACTCACCTTCACTCATTCATTTGCCCTCACTTACTCACCATCACTCACCTACCTTCACCCACCCACCCTCTCTCACCCACATTCCCAGGCACACCCTACTCATTGACCACCACTCACGCACCCTTAATCCATCACTCTTCCTCACTCACCTACACACCCTCTTTCAGCCACCCGTACTCACCCACTCTAACTCATTAACCATCACTCACTCAACCACCCTCACTCACCATCACTCACTCACCCTCATTGTCTCACCGTTACTTGCCCAACCTTACTTGCTCACTCTCACTCACCCATCCCATGCACCCTCGCTCACTCTCCCTCACTAACCCATCCTTATCCACTAATCCACCCTCACTTACTCAACATCATTCAGGCTCTCACCCTCACTTAGTCAGCCAGCCTCTGTCACCCTCACAGATTCATACACACAGCATCACTCACAACGTCTCTCTCGCCCATCCTCCTCATAGCCTTCACCCTTTCCCATCCTCACTCACGCATGCTCACTCACCCACGTTCCCTCATACCCCCACACAGCCACCCTCACTAATGCACATTCATGCACCTAAGTTTTTTTCCTACACTCACTCGCCCTCATTCATTAACCCTCATTAACCGCACGTATTCAACAACACTCACTCACTCTCACTCATGTTGCTCGTTGTGTTCTCTCTTAAATTGGCTCTGTTTATGGCGGTCAATATGGTCGCCTTCCTTAATTCTAATTACGTTTGCTCAAGAGTATCTTTCGATACCGCCACAAGGTTCAAAACCAAATACTGATCAAGGACTCGATACACCAGTTAGTAAGTTCGAAATCAATGCTCATTTATTTACACACACAGTCAAATATACTTGTGCACAAACTCTACTAACTAAACTATCACTACTAAAGCCTATACTTAGCTTTGGGCGCCCACCCACTCAGAGGAACAATGGCCGCTGTCTGGTTCTGAGGCAGCTGGGGTCGAGCTGGTATGGAATAGCAGCTAAGAGCGTCTGACTCGTAGCGTGCGTTGACTTTGGACTTACTTGTTCTGGTGCAGCTGCTAAGCAGGCCTCTCCTCGCTGAGAGCCAAGGCCAAGAGAGCAATTCTCTCTTGGGGGCTTCTTCTTATACCCAAAAGGGGCTTTGCGCGCTTTTGGGCGGTCCTTGAACTTGGTTCCAATTAATTGGACCACATCTTGATCATTCCTATCGATTTCCTCCAATAAATGGGTGGGTGCTCTGAATGCTGGGCGTGTCCGAGGTGGCCGTTGGCCTACTTTGTTCTAGTCTCCTCTGACGCCAGGGTCTCTGCTTTAGTATCGTTTGCCTAAACTTTACTATTTTGTCCCCGGAGATGGCTCATTAATATGGTAATGGCTTTGCAGTATCGGTCTTGTCTGGGAGCTACAGCTCCAATCAATAGACAAACCTTACACCTGCTTGCTTTCTCAGTATTGTCCATTTTCCTTCCATTCTTTGCAAAGTGTCCATTTTGTTATCGGGACGTGGCCATCCCAGATGGCTACACTCAATAACCCTCGCTCACTCACGCACCCACACTCATTCACTCACACTCACCCTCATCCATCCACACCCATTCCCTGACTTACGCTCACTGGCTCAATCACCATCGTATACTCTCGCTTATCCACGCTCACCCACTAATTCCCAGTGACACACCTCGCTCATTTAGCCACACTCCTACATTCTCATTTACCCTCACCCACCCAACGTCATGCGTGTTTACTGACCCCCTCCTCACCGATTCATCCACTCCATTCACTCACCAGCAGTCATCCAGCCTGACGCAGCCAGCATCACTCATTCATCCTCCCTTATGCACCATAATTCACTCACATTCACTGTCACCTGCAGTAACCTACCCACCCTCAATAACTCACCCCCAACTTCACTCACTCAGCCTTATTCATTCTCCACCTCACTGACTCTCCCTGAACCACCCTGACTGACTCATCCTCAGTGATTCGTCCTCACTCATGTAACCTCCCTCCGTAAATCCCCCATTCTCTCCCTCTCATCCACACCCAGACATCCTCAATCACCCAACTCTCGCCCGCAATCACTCTCCTACCCTCACTCAGTTACTCACTCAACATCTCTTCTCACGCTCACTAACTCAGCGGGTTAAGGTCCGCAAGGAGAGGGAACTAGAGCGAGACCTGAGCACGAATGGTACCAGAATGTGGCTGCATGAGGCTGGAGTGGCGAGAACCAGAGGGAAGTTCAGGGAGCCGGGAGAAAACCCTAGGGAAAAGAACAAGGAAGCCGGGAAAGGGCAAAGATGGGGGGGGGGGGGGGGGAGGGGGGGTCGGAGGGCAAGCACGGAGATTGGGGGGGGGGGAAAGGGACAAGCAGAGGGAGGGTGTGAGAGCCGGAGAAGTGCAGAGATCGGAACAATATCCATGGAGTGGGCAATAAACGATAAGAATCAGGGTAAAGCGCGTAGTGCTGACGAAAAGCTCAAAGAGTCGGCGGAAAGGTGCCAGGAACCGGGAAAAACTCCAAGGAACAGGGAAATGTGCAGAGCACATGGGCAAAGCATAAAGAGACGCGATGTGTCGAGAGTCGCGGGATAGTCCAGAGATACAGAGGAAAGCACAGAGAGCCGGGGAAACGGGCAGAGAGCTGAAAGAAAACAAAGGGAGCAAGCGAAAGGTGCAGAGAAAGGTGCAGAGATCGAGAAGCAGAGTGATTGGAGAACACGCAGAGAGAACGGCGAGTCGGCGGGTGCGGGGGGAATTGCAGACATCCCGTTCTCAGTGGCAACGTGAAGTTACCACCACTATAAGCACAGCCATTATCTCATGAGGAGGCTCGACTGACCTAATGCCCGACTCCTGCTGTCAATTTGCATGATTCCAAAATTAGAGAATGTTCCAATTACTCAAATTTAGAGTTTTATTGTAATTACATGTGTGCATTCCGAAGGTATATTGAAGCAACGTCACTATTCTTTGTTTTGGAGAGGGAGTAGTGAGGCGCAGAGAGGAGGGGCAGCCATCAGTTTGAACACAGGCAATTTCCAAAACTACAAGGATGTAATTGATGAGACAACCTTTTTTTACCACAAAGTGCTGTTGACTGTGACGTCCACAGCTCAGTTAGCTGGATTGTGACGCACACAGCTCAGTTAATTTGATTCTGACGTATACAGATCAGTTAGCTGGATTGTGACGTCCACAGCTCAGTTAGCTGGATTGTGACAGACACAGCTCAGTTCGCTGGATTGTGACGTACACAGCTCAGTTATCTGGATTGTGACGTATACAGATCAGTTAACTGGATGGTGCCGGACACAGCTTAGTTAGCTGGATTGTGACGGACACAGCTTAGTTAGCTGGATTGTGACGTACACAGCTCAGTTAGCTGGATTGTGACGTACACAGCTCAGTTAGCTGGATTGAGATGTACACAACCCAGTTCGCTGAATGGTGACGTCCCCAGCTTAGTTAGCTGGATTGTGACGTATACAGCTCAGTTAGCTGGACGGCTAGTTCGTGATGAAGAGCGATCCCAACAGCGCGGGTTCAATCGCTGTACCGGCTGAGGTTATTTATAAAGACCCCCATTCTCAACCTTCCCCCTCGCCTACTGTGTGGTGACCCTCAGGTTAAATCACCACCAGTCAGCTCTCAGGAGAGAGTAGTCTCCCGGGCTGTGACGATATTTACATTTGATTTTACATGGTGGCTGAAATAATGGGGAAATCCTCTGCTCCACTTTTTCAATCTAATGAAAGTTACACCATTCAGATGGCATCTAAATGTTATTTTTTGTCATCTGATAGAGACGGAGACGGCGATGTGAGTTTCTAAAGAGGGGACAAAAAGTTGGTGATTCCCAAACGATAGAACTAATAAAAGCTTCCATATGGATGTAGGATTTAATTGGAAAATGTTGCTGCAAGGGTCAAATTTTGAAATGTTTGGTTAGTTAAAATCATAAATACCAGAGTCTAACTTGTTGAATGGGCCATTCTCTCCCAGTGACACCGTCTCCGCCCACTCTCTACAGCCTGGTCTCCTCCTGTCAGCAACATAACACCGACGGCTCCGTGACCTTTGTCTGTTTGGCGATGGACTACTCCCCAGAAATCACCAGCCTTACCTGGAAGAAAGATGGGCAGCAGATCACCACTGGAGTTAAGAAACCCGTCAGTGAGAAACAGGAAGGGAACCTACACCCTGAGCAGCCAGTTAACCATCACCGAGTCAGAGGGGGGATGCAGCAAACAGCTGTGAGGTTCGACACAGCGGCTCAGACAAGAGCATTGGAATGACATGTAAGTGTTGTGGAAACTGTGCGAAGCAGAACCGCTGTGATTACTTTATTTAAACCTTTGGCTATAACATATTTATGGTAAAGTGTGCCGTTCTGATTCCTGAGGAAAATATTGACCGCAGAGAAGCTGTTAAATATAATAAATCATTTTATTTGTCACACCATCTTCTGCAAGAAATGTCTAAATTGTGTTTCTTGAAGGCCCGCCTGGTGTCCCTCCACATGTTTTCCTCACCGTGAGTTCGAATGAAGAAATCACAAGACAGAAATTTGCAACCATCGTCTGTTCAATTAACGATTTCCAGCCAAATTCAATGACGGTGAATTGGCTGAAGAATGGACAAGCCATGGGTTCACGAATTGTCACCTCTTCCGCCTGTGAAGTGAACGGGAACTTCTCGGCGAGCAGTCGGCTGACAGTCTCCGCTGGGGAATGGTTCAGCAAAGCGGTCTATACCTGCCAGGTCACTCATCAAGAGGTCACCCAAAGTCACAACATCACCGCGTCTGGTAAGAGACACAAACAGAGGAAACAATAAATCCTGAACTCTGATGTTAATCAAAATCAGGAATTTACTGAAGTTATTACAAAGCACAGAATAACTTCTAATTTACTGCCATGTAGTTTGTTTCATTCTGATGTAAGAGCTGCATTAGGATTGCTCACCATTCAGGATTTGATCAGTATAGAAATAAATGTTTCGCTCTAATTTGAAGTCATTTAGTAAGTGAGGTGGACTTGATATCAGCTTTATCCTGAGACAGCTGGTTATATTTGAGAGTCAGTGGGTGTCTGAAACACATTACTGATAACAGCTCCGGGACGAAAGTGTTGGAAATTTCATCCAACCCATTTATAAATCAGCCTTCAGTGTTAGGTTCCTGAGATCAGGACTGGAATATTTGTATTGGCAATGCTGCAATACTGATTCATTAGAATGGCATCGGGCTGATTGTATTTCACAATGAGAATAGTTTACACTGACCGAACTGGTTTTCCGTTGTGTATAAAAGATTAATGGCGATATTTAGAAGTTTCGAAGTTGATTTATTCCCATTTATTGAGTGAAGGCTGAATCCTGCTGTCCTGATTCTGAAGATGAAAATCTGGGTGATTTCCATTTTTTTTCATTCGCAGATCCTTCCGTCGCACTGATGCCTCATAACAATACTGCCGACCGCCAATATAACAGGTCTTACTGGAGGCGGACTGTAACCTTAACCTGCGTCATTCGAATGCTCCCTATGGAGTCAATGTGTCCTTGAGTGAAGCGAAGAAGCCGCTGAAATCAGAGATTGCCGACCAGCCTGGGGCAGATACTGAGAGCGTGGTCAGCAAAATTAAACATCTCGACACAAGCCTGGCTGAGTGGGGCTGTGTTTGGCTGTGTGGCGAGCCATCAAGACCTGCCAACTCCTTTAAGAATTTCAATTCACAAAAACATAGGTGAGCCGTGAGACTGAAGCAATAAGTGAGCCATTGTGTTCTATTTCTAGTGTCAGTGCGGTCAATATTTAGTATTACAGTCTAGAACATACCAGTGCAGAAGGAGGCCGTTCGCCCCATCGAGTTTGCACCGACCCACTTAAGCCCTCACTTCCATCCAATCCCCGTAACCCAATAACCGCACCTAACGTTTTTTGGTCACAAAGGGCAATTTAGCATGGCCAATCCACCTAACCTGCACGTCTTTAGAATGTGAGAAGAAACCGGAGCACCCGGAGGAAACCCACGCAGCCACGGGGGGAACGTGCAGACTCCCAGCAGGGAATCGAAACTGGGACCCTGGCGTTGTCAAGCCAAGGGCTTGTGCTACGGGCTGCTCTATCCAGATAGGTAATTCCGCTACACTAAAAACTAGGCGTTTAGAGTTTAAGGTGGAAATTGATATGCAGATGAATGAACAATGAATTAAAAGTAGTGATATTGGGTTTAGACGGAGCGAGACTATAGACCACAAGACTTAGGAGCAGATGTAGGCCTTTGGGCCCATAAAACACCGGTCCAGCCTTCAGTGAGATCATGACTGATCTGCTGTGATAACCTTCAACTCCTCTTCCCGCCTAATCTCCAAAATCGTCTTGACGCCTTTACTGATTTAAAATATGTCTCTCTCAACTTGAACATACTGACACCCCAGAATCTACAGCCCCCTGCGCTTAAATAATTCCACAGCTCCCTACCCTCTGAGAGAGGAAATTTCCTTCTCATCTCTGTCTGAAATGGGCGAACCCTTATTTTGACGATCATTCACGCTGCTCCTTGACGCCTCCCACAAGGGGAAAAACAACCTCTCAGCGTCTATCCTAAGAAGCTCCCTGAGAATCTTTCATGTCTCAATTATGTCGCCTTCATTCCTCTAAACTCCAATAAGAACAACTCTCCCCATAAGAAACTCCCTCCATACTCGGGATCAGCCTCGTGATCCTTCTCTGGACTGCCTTCAAAACCAATCTGTCTTCCTTAGATAAGGGCACCAAAACTATTCAAAGTACACCAGGTGTCGTCTAACTAATGCTTTGTATAGTTTTAGCTCGACCTCCCCATGTTATATTCTATTCCGTTTGAAATAAATGTCAACATTCAATTTGTCTCCATATTACCTGCAGAACTTGCTTTTTGTGGTTTCTGCAGGAGGACTCACAATTCCCCCGTTACTTCAGCTTTCTCCAGTCTTTCTCCATGTAAATAATATTCCGTTATGTTCTTCCTCCTGCCAAATTATAACCTCACATTTTCCTACATTATGTTCCATCTGCCAAGTTTTTATTCAGTAACTTAAGCTGCCTCTGTCCCTCTGTGGATATTCTGTAATCCTCACCACCTGGCTTTCTACATATATTTTGTCATCTGTAAACATGGGAATAGTACATTCATTTATTAAACACAGTTTTGAAATACATGTATAGTACATCTACTGCCCCCCCCCCCCCCCTCTCTCTTGCCTTCTCGTTATCACCTCAAATAAGGGCAATAAAGCTTTCAGGCATGATTTACCTTTCACAAAGCCCTGCTGACTCTGTTTGATTATATTGTGTATTTTGAAATGCTCAGCTATTAGAAACGTTATAATGGACTCTCACCGTTCTCCACTGACAGGTCACTGGCCTATTGTTACCTGTTTTTTACTCCCTCCCCTTTGAATAAGGGTGTTACATTGGCAGTTTTCCAATCCTCTGGGAGTAAGGTGGGAGGAGCCAGGTGTGGAGTTTATACACCAGCACAGAACAGTTGGGCCGAATGGCCTGTTTCCCTGCTGTATACTTTCTGAAACTTTCAAATTCAATATCCGTAAAGTCTCAGGGAAAAGGATGTGCCACCTCTGCTCCGAGCTGGGAACGCCGGACAGATCCCAAGTGGAAATGGAACCTTTAAAATCCAACACAAAACACATTCTCTCACATCTAACCCGCGGTTCCATTGTCCTCGGAATTCCCCATTTTATTAACATTATTGTACATTTCTGCAGATCCAATCCGCGGGAACGCAATCCGTCTCTGTCCTCCGCCCCTCGGCTGAAGACGTCTCCGCCTCAGAGATTCGCCTCCCTCAGCTGCTTAGTGAGAGGTTTCTCCCCCCGAGAGATCTTCGTCAAGTGGACGTCAATGACAAGCCGGTGAATCCCGGCAACTACAAGAACACCGAGGTGATGGCGTAGGAGAACGGCAATAGCTCTTCTTCATGTACAGCCTGTTATCCCTTGCAGCGGAGGAGTGGGCCAGCGGCGCTTATTACTCCTGTGTGGTGGGACATGAAGCCATCCCCTTGAAGATCATCACAGAACGGTTAATAATCCAGCGGTAAACCCAGTTTTGTGAACATTATCCCTCGCTCTGATGGACACCGTTAATTCATGTCAATGAGAATCCATTGGTTATATTTTGAACTAAAATAAAATAATAAAGTTATTTTCCCTCCAATTGTGATTTAAATGTACAGCGCCCTTAATTAATGGTTGCTTCCACTTTGCTGATATCAGATCTGTTCAATGAGACTCGGATTTCTACAGGTCTCGGCCCCAAGTCTGATACAACCAGTGCTCCCAGCTCAGATACACCCTGGGTTAGAGACAGAGTAAATCTCATTTCATTCCAGGATTCAGCAAAATATCTTCATTGAATTTCCTCCGGCTGAGGAGAAATCGGACAATTTTTCATTTCAGACAAACAAATCCATCACATTTGGATCTCGGTGTTCCTGCTTCTCTCATTGTCCATCCCTTTAAAATTGATTTCAGCTTTAAGTTGCTGTCTCACACCCACTACAAGCTGAATTGAGGAACAAACAGAAACATGGACCAACAATTCGCCATCAAAGGAGAGGTATCGGGAAATGATTAACCCACTGTACCCACACTTTCCCAACAGAGGCGGAGGGCCTTTAGGTAATCCACTGTACCCCACCTCCACAAAAAGAGAGTGGGAGGGCCTTTAGTTAATCCACTATAACCACTTCCCAAGAAAGAGATAGGTGGAGTCCCTTTTGTTCATTCACTGTATCCCCACTTTCCCCACAGAAGAGGCGGAGGGCCTTTAGTTAATCCACCGTACCCCCACTGTCCCAACAAAGAGAGTGAGAGGGCCTTTGGTTAATCCACTGCACCCCTACTTTCCCAAGAGAGAGAGGAGGAGGGGCTTTCCTTTACCTCTGTGTGCTCACTTCTTCAAAAGAGAGAGAGAGGAGGGGAATTATTTAATCCACGGTACCCCCACTTCAACAACAGAGAGAGGCGGAGGGCCTTTAGTTTAATTCACAATATCCCACTTCCAGAAAAATGAGATTGGGAGGGGGATCAGTTAACCCACTGTACACACACTTCCCTGGAAAGAGATAGGCGGTGTGCCTTAGTTAATGCACTGTACCCCCACTCTCCCAGAGAGAGAGGCAGAGGGTCTTAGTTAATACACTGTACCCCTACTCTCCCCACAGAGAGAGGCGGAGGGTCTGTTAGTTAATGCAACTGTACCCCCACTCTCCCCACAGAGAGAGGCGGAGGGTCTTTAGTTAATGCACTGTACCCCCACTCTCCCCACAGAAAAGAGGAGGCGGGCCTTTAGTTAATCCACTGTTCCCCACTCTCCCCAGAGAGAGAGGCGGAGGGTCTTTAGTTAATGCACTGTACCCCCACTCTCCCACAGAAAGAGGAGAGGGCCTTTAGTTAATCCACTGTACCCCACTTCCACAACAAAGAGAGTGAGAGGGCCTTTGGTTAATCCACTGTACCCCTACTTTCCCAAGAGAGAGAGGAGGAGGGGCATTCCTTTATCCTCTGTGTGCTCACTTCCTCAAAAGAGAGAGAGGAGGGGAATTATTTAATCCACGGTTACCCCCACTTCAACAACAGAGAGAGGCGGAGGGTAATTAGTTAATCCCACTGTACCCCCACATCCCCAACAGAGAGGGGGGGGGAGGCTTTAGTTAATCCACTCTGTCCACATTTACCCCAAAAAAGAGAGGGGAAGAGGTATTCGTAAATGCACTGCACCCCAATTCCCTAACAAAGAGGAAGGGATATTAGTTAACCCACTGTAACCCCACTTCCACACCAATGCGTGGGGAGTGAAGTATTTAATACACTGTATCCCCAAATACACAGCATATACAGGAGGGGAGTTTGTTAACACAGTGTACCACACTTCCCCAACAGAGAGAGGGGGAGGGGCATTAGTTAAATCACTGTACCCCCAACATCCCGAACAGAGAGGGGAGGTTGCATTAGTTAACCCACTGTACCACCACATCCCGACACAGAGAGGGGAGGGGCATTGGTTAATCCACTGCACCCCTACATCCGAAGAGAGAGAGGAGTGGCATTAGTTAATCCACTGTACCCCACATCCCGAACAGAGAAGGGGAGAAACATTAGTTAATCCACTGTACCCCACATCCCCAGCAAAAAGAGGGGAGGGGCATTAGTTAATCTACTGTGCCCCCACATCCCGAACAGAAAGGGGTAGGGCAGTTTAGCACAGGGCTAAGTCGCTGGCTATGAATGCAGACTAAGCAGGCCAGCAGCACGGTTCAATTCCCATAACAACCTTCCCCGAACAGGGGCCGGAATGTGGCGACTAGGGGCTTTTCACAGTAACTTCACTTGAAGCCTACTCGTGACAATATGCGATTTTCATTCATTTCATTAGTTAATCCACTGTACCCCCACTTCAACAACAGAGAGGGGAGGGGAAATATTTAATCCACTGTTCCCCCACTTCCGCAACAGAGTGGGAGGGGCATTAGATAATCCACTGTACACCCAAATCCCAAACAAAAAGAGAGAGGGGCAATATTAACCCATTTCACCTCCACGTTCCCGAGGAAAAGAGGAGGAAGGTGATGAGTGAACTCTCTGTATCTCCACCTCCTCAGCAGGGGGAAACCCAAAGAGAATTTGTCAAGCTGACCAATGAGGGAGATTATTAACTCCAAAGAGAAAATGCTGGAAAAATCTCAGCAGATTCCAGCATCAGCAGCAACTTGCTTTTATCCAGAGATGATTAGCTCACTGTCCTCCCAATCCCCAAGCAGCGAGTTTGAGAGCGGACGAGTCTCTACTCTGAGCATTCAGTTACTGACATTACAAGTCGGTTTGTCGTTTACTGCCTGAAGATGTGAAAAGACCATCATGATAAAGATGTTCTTTATTTATCTATTTATGCAACAGAATGTTACCTTTTTTTGCACTCTTGTTCCTCTTATCCGTATCTAAAACCGATTCGCCATAATCCAAATGCAGGCTGGTGATTGGATTCTCCCTGGATTTTCATTGTTCTCTCCTGAGGCACCTCCTTGCATTTTTGTATTCGGTCACCTGATGTCACCTTGCATCTCACAGAAAACACATTTGTTAGCAGAAAGTTCAACATATTCTACATCGCTATCAATAATACCACAACTGGCAAAGCTACAGGCAGCGGATACAAATACACAGACACACAGTTAAACAGACTTAAACACAACACATACATACACCCCCTTTCCCACAAACATATATACATGCACACATGGACACAAACACACACACACACAGAAACACACACAAAACATACACCCAGGTACAACGAACCACACATATATTGACACAAGAACGCACACGAACGTGTACAGAAATGCACAAACATGCAGACAAACACAGAAAAGCACATGTTTATACTCACACAGACACATTGACACATACACATACAAATATACGTACACAATCAGGCACACAAGCATACACAAACATACACAAACACCAACATGTCCACACAGATACACAAAGATGCAAACGCAAACATATAAAACCAGACAAGTAGACTAACATCAGAATATGAAACACAAATGTAACCAATAACATATTCAATCGCACAATTTCACGATGACAGAAGTATAGAATTAAAGACAGAGACAATAATCCACAATACCACAATTAGGGGTACACGTAGACATATGTCAGCAGACTCTTTTTAAAAAAAATAATTTTTATTCAAATTTTCACAAAATATCAATAATAGAAAATACTAAAAACAGAAAGAACAACCCCCCCCCCATATACAAAAAATAAGAAATTAATTAACGCCCGACATTAGCAAAAAACAAATATACACGTCCCTTCAGCCCAAAACAAAGGGACCCCCGCCCCCGGGTTGCTGCTGCTGCTGGTCTTTTTCCTACCGTTCTGCCAGGAAATCCAGGAATGGTTGCCACCTCCTGAAGGACCCCTGCACTGATCCCCTTAGGGCAGATTTCACCATTTCCAATTTAATAAACCCCGCCATACCATTGATCCAGGCCTCCACGCTTGGGGGTCTCGCATCCTTCCACTGAAGAAGAATCCTCCGCCAGGCTATTAGGGGCGCAAAGGCCAGAACACTGGCCTCTTTCACCTCCTGCACTCCCGGCTCCTCTGCAACCCCAAATATTTCGAGTCCCCAGCCTGGTTTGACCCTGGATCCTACCACTCTCGACACCGTCCCCGCTACGCCTTTCCAAAATTCCCCCAGTGCTGGGCATGCCCAGAACATATGGACATGGTTTGCTGGGCTCCCTGAGCACCTAATACACCTGTTCTCGCTCCCAAAGAACCGGCTCATCCTTATCCCGGTCATGTGAGCCCTATGCAGCACCTTAAACTGTATGAGGCTAAGCCTCGCACAAGAAGAAGAGGAGTTCCCCCTTCCTAGGGTGTCCGCCCACGTCCCCTCCTCAATCTCCTCACCCAGCTCCTCCTCCCATTTACCCTTCAGCTCCTCCACCGAGGCCTCGTCTACCTCCCGCATCACTTGTATGTTGCCGAGCTCCTCCCCTCTCCAATTCACACACCCGAGAGCACCCTGTCCTGGACACCACGCGGCGGCAACAGAGGGAACTCCGCCACCTGCCGCCTGACAAAAGCCCTTACCTACATGTACCGAAAGGTGTTCCCCGGGTGAGCCCGAACCTCCCTTTCAGCTCACCCAGGCTCGCAAACTTCCCGTCTACAAACAGGTCCCTCAACCTCCTAACACCTGCCCTGTGCCAGCTCAAGAACCCACCATCAATTCTCCCCGGGACAAACCGGTGGTTCCCCCGTATCGTGGCCCCATCGAGGCCCCACCTCCCCCCTGTGCCGTCTCCATTGCCCCAAATTTTGAGGGTAGCCGCCACCACCGGGCTCATGGTATACCTCGTTGGAGGGAGCAGCAGCGGCAACGTTACCTGCGCCTCCTGGCTCGTGTCCACACAGGACGCCATCTCCATCCTCCTCCATGCTGACCCTTCCCCCTCCATTACCCACTTACGCACCATCACTGCGTTGGCAGCCCAATAATACCCACAGAGGTTGGGCAGCGCCAGCCCCCCACCCCCACCCCCACCCCCATCTCTGCCCCGCTCAAAAACACCCTTCACACCCTCGGGGCCCCGTTCACCCACACAAACCCCGTAATGCTCCTGTTAACCCGCCTGAAAAAGGCCTTCGGGATAAGGATGGGGAGGCACTGGAACAGGAACAGAAATCTCGGGAGCACCGTCATCTTGACTGATTGCACCCTACCCGCCAGAGACAGCGACATATGTCAGCAGACTCGTACACATGTTAACACGAATATACATTAGTGCACATGGAGACATCAATACACAAGTAATACATAGTTTTAAATAACCATCATTTAGCACAGGGCTAAATCGCTGGCTTTGAAAGCAGACCAAGCAGGCTAGCAGCACGATTCGATTCCCGTAACAGCCTCCCCGAACAGGCGTCGGAATGTGGTGACTAGGGGCTTTTCACAGTAACTTCATTTGAAGCCTACTCGTGACAATAGCAATGTACATTTTTTTTCATCAACGCATACACAGCACTGCTGTCTCCCAGTGCCAAAGGCTGGGTTCAATTCCAGCCTTGGGTGACTGTCTGTGTGGAGTTTGCACGTTCTCCTGTGTCTGCATGGATATCCTCCGGGTGATCCCGTTTCCTCCCACAGTCCAAAGGTGAGCAGTTTAGGTGGATTGGCCATGCTCCATTGCCCCTTAGTATCCAAAAGGTTAAGTGATGTTATGAGGTTATGAGGGTGGGGCGGGGGCATGTACCTTGATAGGGTGCTCTTTCAGAGGGTCGGTGCTGACTCGATGAGCTGATTGGCCTCGTTCAGCACTGTGGGGATTCTATGATGATGATCATACATGCACAAAAGCGCTTATCCAGACGCAAACATTAAGACATTGACATGCATGTTGAACGCAAAAGGACACAATAACACATATTACAAGGCAGGAAAGTACAAACACATATTAACACAGGCATTAATATATAAACATAGACTTCAACACATAAGCATACTCAATAACAGACTCATATTAAGGCAGCATGGTGGCGCAGTGGATTAGTCCTGCTGCCTCATGGCGTCGAGATCACATGTCCAATCCCGGCTCTGGGTCATTGTCCGTGTGGAGTGTGCACATTCTACCCGTGTTTGCGTGGGTTTTGAGCCCACAACCCAAAATGTGCAGGCTAGGTGGATTGGACACGCTAAATTGCGTCTTAATTGGACAAAAATGAATGGTGTACACTAAGTTTATGAAAAAAAAAAAATAACACACTCATGTACACATTTTTGAAAAAAATGTATTTATTCAGAGTTTTCAATAAGTTTATAAAACACTCCAAAAAGGAAAATAATACAAAGAAAGAAGGGCAACGTGCTAACAGAACAGAACAACGTAACCCGCTAAACGATAAACAGTTTAGCAAATTAACACAAAATTCAATACAGGATAGAGCATGCGCCCCTTACAAAAAGGAAAATAAATCGCCCCCCCCCCCCCCCCTTCCGGGCTGCTGTTTTCTTTTAAATTAAGGTTTTGCAAAATTTTCCATATTAAATAGTAATAATCTTAACACAGCAACTTAGTGAACATTAACCTAGTGCATAAAGAGAGTATACATCAGCAATCTACTAGACGTTACCCCCACGTGCCTCAATCCTCCCACCCCCTCGCATCGGGGCACTCATCCCCCCCCCCATGGGTCGCTGCTGCTGCTGAAGTGTTGATTTTCCCTGCAAAGTCAGTGGACGGTATTGTGCCCCTACTCAACAGCGGCAGCTCAGTACCCTTGGCAAAGTTATTTACACGCATATGTAGGCATCCGTTTGTGGTGTTGTCCCTTGCTTCTTCCGGATGGATTTCGCTGATGTTGTCGTCTTGTGCGCACTTCCGCTTCTGCGGCCCTCCCGTCTTCCCCATTTTCTCTGCTCCTGTGGATGCCAAGTTTTTTAACGTTTCCCTGCCTCTCCCTCCCCTGGCTCTCCTCTATTGTTCCCTGTCTCTCCCCTCTGCCCTCCCCTCCCCCCCCCCCCCCTCAAGCCTGTGGTTTGCCTTTCCTTCCTCTTAGATTTAGCTGTCCCTCCCCCCCCCCCCCCTCTCCCGGTCTATCTCTCCCTCACATGCTTTGGCTACTTTCCCGTTTCTTGGCTACCTGGTTGCTCTTCTGTTTGTTTGTTGGCTCGAACAGGTCCCGGAACAATTGGGTGAATGGCTCCCACGTTCTGTGGAAGCCGTCGTCCGACCCTCGGATGGCGAATTTGATTTTCTCCATTTGGAGAGATTCCGAGAGGTCGGACAGCCAGTCTGCAGCTTTGGGTGGTGCTGCTGACCGCCAGCTGAACAGGATTCTACGGTGGGCAATCAGGGAGGCAAAGGCAAGGGCGTCCGCACTCCTCCCCAGGAATAGATCTGGCTGATCTGAAACCCCGAAGACCGCCACTTTCGGGCATGGCTCCACACTCACCCCCACCACTTTGGACATAGCCTCGAAGAAGGCTGTCCAGTACTCCACCAGTCTGGCGCAAGACCAGAACATGTGGGCGTGGTTGGCCGGGCCTCTTTGGCACCGTTCACATCTGTCCTCCGCCTCTGGGAAGAACCTACTCATACGGGTTCTTATTAAGTGGGCTCTATGTACCACTTTTAGTTGCGTCAGGCTGAGCCTTGCGCATGTGGAGGTGGAGTTGACCCTATGCAGTCCATCACTCCAGAGTCCCCACCCTATTTCGATCCCCAGGTCCTCCTCCCACTTTCTTCTTGTTGCGTCCAGTACGGTGTCGGCCCCTTCTACCAGTTGGTCATACATGTCGCTACAGTTTCTTTTGTCTAGTATGCTTGCGTCTAGTAACTCTTCCAGTAGTGTCTGTCGTTGTGGTTGTGGGTACGTCCTTGTCTCCTTTCGTAGGAAGCTTTTTAATTGCAGGTAACTTAGCTCGTTCCCCCTGGCTAGCTGGAATTTCTCTGTCACTTCGCCCAGTGTCGCAATCCTCCCGTCCGTGTATAGGTTCCTGACTGTCAGTGTCCCCCTGTCCTGTCCCCACCTTTTGAAGGTGGCGTCAGTCAGCGCTGGCGTGAACCTATGGTTGTTGCAGATGGGAGCTTTACCTGACATTTTGGTCAGGCCAAATTGCTGCCGTAGTTGGTTCCATGATTGGGGGGGTGGCTATTACCACCGGGCTGCTGGAGTGTTGTTTGGGTGGGGATGGGAGTGCTGCCGTGGCAAGGGCCCGGAGGGAGGTCCACATGCAGGAGGCCTCCTCCGCGTGCACCCACTCGGCTTCTAGCTCTTTGATCCATCCCCTTACACGCTCAGCCATCGCCGCCCAGCGGTAGAGTTGTAGGTTTGGGAGGGCAAGCCCCCCCTGGATTTTGTTTTTTGCAAGACCTTCTTTGGGATCCTAGCATTCCCCCCCCCCCCCCCCCCACCCACCCACACAAACGCCATGATTAGTTTGTCTAGTGCTTTGAAAAAGGCCTTGGGGATGTAGATGGGGATGGATCTGAATAGGAAGAGGTACCTGGGCAGCACGTCCATTTTGATCGTCTGGACTCTCCCCGCGAGTCTACACGGACGGGAGGATCGCGACACTGGGCGAAGTGACAGAGAAATTCCAGCTAGCCAGGGGGAACGAGCTAAGGTACCTGCAATTAAAAAGCTTCCTACGAAAGGAGGCAAGGACGTACCCACAACCACAACGACAGACACTACTGGAAGAGTTACTAGATGCATCTTTACAGGTCCTTTTTTACTTCCTCTGTCAGACTGGTAAGGTTCCATTTGTGGATCCCTTTCCAGTCATGGGCCATTTGGATCCCCAAGTAGCGGAATTTGTGTTGGGCTTGTGGGTGTACTGGGAAGATCTTGCTTTTGCTCATATTGAGTTTGTAGCCCGAGAAGGCACCAAACTCTTTCAGGAGCGCGATGATTCCGTCCATGCTGCTTTGTGGGCCCGAAATGTAGAGGAGTAGATCATCTGCATAGAGTGAGACTCTGTGCTCTCTACCTCCCCTTTGGATCCCCCTCCAGCTTTTTGCCGCTCTGAGCGCAATTGCTAGTGGCTCGATCGCTAGAGCGAACAGCAGCGGGGACAGTGGGCATCCTTGTCTGGTGCCCCTGTGCAGCTGGAAGTATAGGGAGTTGGTGTTGTTTGTCCATATGCTCGCCATGGGAGCGCTGTGTAGGAGTTTTACCCAGGAGGTGAAGCCCGAACCGCTCCAGTGCCTCTGTGAGGTATTTCAATTCGACCCTGTCGAAGGCCTTTTCTGCATCTAGAGAGACGATCACCTCTTGTGTTCTCTCCCAGGATGGGGTCATTATCACGTTCAGCAGGCGCCTAATGTTCAAAGTAAGCTGTCTACCTTTGACAAAGCCTGTCTGGTCTTCTGCTACCACCTCTGGCACGCAGTCTTCCAGCCTTTTGGCTAGGATCTTGGCCAGTATTTTGGCACCAACGTTCAGAAATGAGATTGGTCTGTATGACTCACATTCCGTTGGGTCTTTGACACTCATGTACACATTGATAGATGATAAACAAAGTATACATACAGGCGCTGACACACAAATGAACAGATCAGTACTCATTGGCACATGAACACACAATGGCATTTTTACATACATCTGGTCAGACAAAAGAAGAGGATCGCAAAACACGAGATCCCCATCCACACAGACAAATGCTAAAGAACAAACACAAATGTCAGGCAAGGGGTGGCATGGTGGCGCAGTGGTTAGCACTGCTGCCTCATGGCACCAAGGACCTGGGTTCGATCTTGGTCCTGGGTTCGATCTTGGTCCATGGGTTTGACCTCCACAATCCAAAGATGTACAGGGTAGGTGGATTGGCCACGCTAACTTGCCCGTAAATTGGAAAAAGAAAGTTAGAGAGATCGTTTGTTGAGCATCACGAACTCTACAGTAGCTATGGAATGAAAAATATATTAGAGAATGAATGATCAGATAAAGAAAATTAAATGAGAATATTAACAATATATCCTGGATTAATAAACAATCTGATTATATTTATTGGATTCTATCCTCAAAGATACCACAGACCACACCTGGACTGAAGGCTATGAGGATGATAACGGGAACATCTGGACAACCGCTTCCACATTCATCACCCTGTTCGTCCTGAGCATTTCCTACAGCGCTGCAGTCACTCTGGTGAAGGTGAGAAGATTCAATCCACTCACACTTCAAACTGACAGAAGCCGTTTAAAGATCGCTAAATGTTTGATTGATTAAAAACTCTGACATCAATGTCCCCGATCATAAATATCTGCTTTATTATTTTCTCTCTCTTTTACAGATCGAGTGATCAGTTGACTTTCGGACGCTGTAGATTTCCCTCAGCTGTTTATTATGATCTGTGTGTGACAGAAATACAATATCTCCTCTTGGTGTCTCTCACAGTAAAATTCTCTCAGTTTATTATTCTGCATCTGTAACTGAGACAATCATGGACAGTATTTCTGTTTTCAGTTTGAAATGTGCGCGATGATTTTGGCTGTAATGTAGTTGTAGCTAATAATTTCCCTCAATGTCATGTCTAAATAAGTATCTTATCTCGTTCCTTATGTAACTGTTGCCTTCCCTTTATGTTGAGCTCCTGTTCTCTCTTGTGTCTGTTACAGTTGTACATACATTTGGCAGCTCAGAGGGCATGAGTTCTGTTCTCACTGTGACCCTCAATTGTTATGTTCCCTTTTGTTAACTTCAAAATAAACTTTTGTATAATATTTTCTCTGAAATTTTAATAAATATTGAATGAAAAATGAAGAAAATAAAACTAATCTCAACTCCTTTCTTTAAGGTCCATCGGCACTGATCCTTTCCCCCGATTATACAGTTCTCTCCCCTTTCCCAGACAGATATTTCTCACCAGTCCTGTCTGGGATGTGTCTGGACTCAAGGCCCCTCAGTGAAAGAGCCACTGCGCCACCAAGCGGCCCATCCGGGTAAAGGCACCTTCACCTCTGACATTTTTGGTAAATTCCAGAGACAGAATGCCAGTTGAAGAATTCCACAGATTCACTACCCTCTGATGGAAGAAATGTATCCTCATCTCTGTCCTAAATTTGAGATCCCTTACTCTTAGATTATACCCTCTGGTCCCAGACTCTCCCACAAGAGGAAACAAGGTGATTTTTCAGGCTGTGTAACTGGTTGAAGCTCTTTCCCCAGTCAGTTCACTGGAACACTCCCACTCAGGTGTGTGTGGGTCTCGGGGCGTTTCCAGTCACACTGATGTTTGAAATCTCTTCCCACAGTCAGAACAGACAAGTACATTGACAGTTTGTGATATTTTGATCCTAATGAATTGAGTGACTGTCAGATCTTGATGTTATATTTGGTTGGAGTTACCCAGTTGCCAATCCTCCCGTTCTAATGCCTGAAAAAGAAGGTTACAAAAATGATCACTGTAAGAATAGGATAGAAATTCACAACAGATCATTCTAGTTTCTATCGAACCTTCTTTCTGTTCATGCTTTCCCCAAGCATGTGGTCCAGTCAAAATAAAAGACCAAAATCAGCCAGAAGTCCCAACAAAAGTGTAGGGAACCTTCCGAACTGAACCAGAATATTGTTCCCAGTGTCTCTGAAACACTCTGTCCGCTGAGGTATCCACTGGGTGTGGAAGGCATCAAGCGTTCCGGTGGATACCACATGCTGCCTCTGTAGGGCCACTGGGAATAGACAAGACCACGGAACTGAAGTCGGCAGCCAGAGTAACCCCCCCCCCCCCCCCCCCCCACCGCTCTAAGTCCTCATCCAGCTACAATGTACTGTTTTAATAAGACCCAATAGTAGATTCAGGATGTCACGTTCAGCACAAGGGTACTAGATGTGATAGACTAAGATCCACAAACTCTGTCAAGATGGCTGCAACCTAACAGGTTATTATGGACAATAAACTGTGGGTAATATTCGATTCTGTGACCAATATTTATTTAAATATGGACCTGAATAAGGAAACGTTGCAGCCACCTGTGAAGTTTAAATGTCTCCTTGTGTCAGGATGAACCAGCATTTGAGGAATATGAAATCTCAGGACTGTTGGTCTCCAAGTGCCGTATTGAACACAGGAGAATGAGTTCGAATTGGGACAGAGATAAGCGTGAGTGAGCATCGTAAACTGCTATTGTATCGGGGTGTTCTGGGTCTCAGAGTTTTAATCCTGCAGTTAATTGTCAGGGATGCAGTATAATAAACCCTGAACAAAGCAAATGTGTGTGTGAGAAGCATCTGAAGCACCAGGAACCAGCTTAACCAGCAGAGCTGAATGTCTCCCAGTGCAGCCACAGGACTGACCTTATTCCAGCTTCCAAGCCCACCTGAGAACCAACCTCCTGGCTATTCATCTACAAGAAGCTTCAGAGACTCATGAAAATTATTTGTTTCTAAAAACGCTTCACTCCAACTAAAGGATCAGCTAAACAAGAAGACAACAGACCTGCAGCGATGTAAAGATTGCAGTCTACATTCATTTTCATCATTATAGCTTCAACTTGACCTTTACCTAATTCCTGTGTATGTGTCAGTGAGTGTGAAAGAGACGAGAGACTGAGATGTTCAAATATCCAGGGAAAGGGTGTGGTAATAAATAATCTCCCATCCGTTAAAAATCACCATTAAGCTTGCTGCTGAAATGTATTTTAAATAAAGAAAAAACACTGAGGGTAAGAAAATATCACACAAACATCTTGATAATGAACTGGAAATGACCACGAAATGTAATCAACATTTGGAAAACCCCCTTCAGGTAGCTATATAGAGGCTGCAGCCTCTCACATTGAATGTCTACGCAATCCAGAGATGCCTCCAGGCAACAAACATCCATCAGCTTCAGCCTGGGAGTGGGTAAACGTTTTAAAACTTATTGCAATGTGTTCGAGTGGATGAAAAACCTGTTTTCCCTTTGAAAATCTTGCACCGGCACTAGGACCCGGCTGGGAACAGAAACCTTCAGGTCCCGCCCACCAGCGGTGGCATAACCAAGACGCCAGCGCATGCGCTCTGCTTCTCCAAGATGGCGGCTGTGACGCAGGGCCTGGTCCCGGGAGAGAGAGCTGACCGGTGGTGATGTGACCTGAGGATCACCACACTTCAGGCAAGGGGCCAGGTTGGGAAGGCGGTGCCTTCACGAATAACTGGGAAGGTGATGTTTGGTCAGTTGCTGCAGTCTGTGTAGTGAAGGTGCTGTTACAGTGGTGTGAGGTAAGGAAGTACAGGATTATCACCCAGCAATTATGAATTAAGGGGAATGTAAATCCAGCTCAGGCTGCTTTCAGATTGGAAAGGGAGCTAAGGTGTGTCCTTAGAGCTGGTGAATGTTGTGGCTTTGCCAGTTTCTCTATAAAGTCATTCCCTCCCTCCCTATACCATCTCTATCTTTAGAGTCGTAGAATTTTACAGCACGGAAAGAGGGCCTTTAGCCCATTCATTATAATCTTTATTAGTCTCACAAGGAGGCTTACATTAACACTGCAATGACGTTACTGTGAAAATCCCCTAGTCGCCACATTCCGGCACCTGTTTAGGTACACAGAGTGAGAATTCAGAATGTCCAATTCACCTATCAAACACGTCTTTGTTTGGGACTTGTTGGAGGAAACCGGAACACCCGGAGGAAACCCACATAGACACAGGGAGAACATACAGACTCTGCACAGACAGTGACCCAAGCCGGGAATTGAACCGGGGTCCCTGACGCTGTGAAGCAACAGTGCTAGCCATTGTGCTACCATGGTGCCCAGCATGGCAGCCGGTCCTCAAAGACCCTAATGGGAGCCTTACCTCCACACCTTCTGACAGGCCAATGACTCAGATGTTCTTTCTCTGACCCTCGGTTCTCCAAATCCTCCAGTACTTCCGCCAGCCACTCGGCTGGTTTTCAAAGGATTGAATTTCGACGGAGGCATCTTGCTGAACGTTCAGGATTCTCTTCTCTGGTTCATCGAGACTTTTTTTTTCTTTTTTTAAAATAAATTTAGAGTGCCCAATTCATTTTGTCCAATTAAGGGGCAATTTAGCATGGCCAATCCACCTAACCTGCATGTCCTCGGACTGTGGGAGGAAACCCGCGCAGACATGGGGACCTGTGCAGACTCCGCACAGACAGTGACCCAAGCCGGGAATCAAACCTGGGACCCTAGAATTGTGAAGCAACAGTGCTAACCACTGTGCTACTCAACGGCGATACACCAGAATGAGAATGGAGGGACTGTGTGGGATGGAGATTTACAGCTTTCAGGGAATAAGAGAGAGGAAAAAATTTCACATAGAAACTAGAATTGTCTGTTCTGAGTTTCTATCCTGTACTGACAGTGATGAATTTTGTAAATTGTTTTTACAGGATATTAGATGAGGAAGAATTACAGACAGAAATCTCAATCGTCACGTCTCAATCTGACAGTTACTCGATTCCTTGGAACCTGAATATCTCCAACCTTTGAATCTAGAAGGTGAACTGTCAGCCTAAGTTTTCAACCATCAGTGTGACTGGAAAAGCACCAAGACCCACACAACAGACACCCGAGTGAAAGTGTTCCTGTGAACTGACTGTGGAAGGAGCCTTAACCAGTTACACAGCCTGAAAAACATAACAACATTCACAGCTGGGAGAGACCATACTCGTGTTGTATCTGTGGACAAGGCTTCAACTAATTGTACAACCTGGAGACACACAACATGGAGAAACCATGGAAATGTGAGGACTGTGGGAAGGGATTTAGATTCCCATCTAAGCTGGAGATTCATCGACGCAGTCACACTGGGGAGAGGCCGTTCACCTGCTCCAAGTGTGGGAAGGGATTCACTCAGTTATTCAATCTGCAGAATCACCAGCGAGTTCACACTGGGGAGAGGCCATTCACCTGCTCTCAGTGTGAGAAGCGATTCAGTGATTCAACCACCTTGCAGACACATCAACGAGTTCACACTGGGGAGAAACCATTCACCTGCTCTCAGTGTTTGAAGGGATTCACTCGGCTATCCACCCTGCAGTCACACCAGCGAGTTCACACTGGGGAGAGGCCATTCACCTGCTCTCAGTGTGGGAAAGGATTTGCACACTTATCCACCCTGCGGGGACACAAACGTGTTCACACTGGGGAAAGGCCATTCACCTGCTTTCAGTGTGGGAAGGGATTTATTGATTCATCCACCCTGTGGAAACATCAGCGAGTTCACAGTGGGGAGAGGCCACTCACCTGCTCTCAGTGTGGGAAGGGATTCACTCGGTTATCTCATCTGCGGATTCACCAGCGAGTTCACACTGGGGAGAGGCCATTCACCTGTTCTCAGTGTGGGAAGGGATTCACTCGGTTATCCACCCTGCGTACACACCAGCGAGTTCACACTGGGGAGAGGCCATTCACCTGCTCTCAGTGTGGGAAGGGATTCACTCGGTTATCTCACCTGCGGATTCACCAGCGAGTTCACACTGGGGAGAGGCCACTCACCTGCTCTCAGTGTGGGAAAGGATTTACTCAGTTATCCAACCTGCAGACACACCAGCGAGTTCACACTGGGGAGAGACCATTCACCTGCTCTCCGTGTGGGAAGGGATTCACTCAGTTATCTCACCTGCAGACACACCAACGAGTTCACACTGGGGAGAGGCCATTCACCTGCTCTCGGTGTGGGAAAGTATTTACTCAGTTATCCAACCTGCGGACACACCAGCGAGTTCATACTGGGGAGACGCCGTCCACTTCTCAATGTGAGACAGGATTACCTGTTTCATCGGACCTGCTGTGATACCAACAATTTCACAATTGATTACAGGGGTTGGATTCTGCTGTTATTGTTTCCGCTCTACATCCAGGACTGCATTTTGTTCATTCTGACAGGTGGTCAGTGGGGATGGTCGGAGGGTTTCTTTCTGCTGGACTGGCCGGTCTCACCACTTTGCCTCCAGTGGGCTGATGCTCTTTGAGCCTTGTTGCTGGTACCTGGCTTCAAATTGCACAAGGATCACAAGAGTGGAAGGGTGTTTGCAAATGTGAAGATATGTTCTTTCCATTTCTGTTTCAAACCCTCCAAAGCGTGCCACGTTGCCATGGAGATGGGCCCTGGTGGTTACATGGTTCTTTTGTTTATCTGGGTGTTCCTCACAGAAGGAAACTATCAGGTTATGAGGGGCAAGTTGTCTGAGGTGGACTGGGAAACTGATTGGTACAGGGAATACCTAATTTATCAGGGGTTGGTTAGCTCAGTTGGCTGGACAACTGGTTGGTGATGCGGAGCAAGGCCAACAGTGAGGATTCAACTCTCGTACTGGCTGGGTTTATTCATGAAGGCCCGGCCTTCTCAACCAGGCCCGTCGCTTGAGGTGGCTGACCCTTGGGTTAAATTACCTCCAGTCTGCTCTCTCTCTGTCAAAGGGGAGAGCAGCCTATGGTCCTCTGGGATTTTTGCAATTTGTATTTCACATATATACAAATATATTTCAAAATATAGATTCCTTTAAGGATCAAACACCCAACAGGAAAAGTAATGTAACTGTGGCGAACAAGAAAAGTTAAAGATTCCAGGAGAGCCATTAGAATTCAGCAAAGGAGGACCAAGAAACTGATGAGAGCACTGGGGAGAAACATAAAAACCGACTGGAAAAGCTTCTACATGAATGTGAAAAGGAAAAGATTAGCAAAGACCAATGTGGGTCCATTCCAGACAGAGACAGGAGAGTTTATAATGGGGAGTAAGGAAATGGCAGAGAAAATAAACAATGTGTGAATGTCTTCACAGAGGAAGATACAGAAATTATCCCCAAAACACCAGAGAACCAAGGGACTGGCAGAGATTAGTAGTGGTGAAAAAATAGCACTGGAAAAATTAATGGGGTTGGAAGTGAATAAATCCCCAAAAGCTGATGATCTACATCCCAGAGTGTTGAATGAGGTGGCTGTCGAGATCTCTGTTCCTCATTCTAAATTCTTCTGACTCTATCTGGAATGGACAAACCTTTGAGCCAAACATAAGAACATAAGAACTAGGAGCAGGAGTAGGCCATCTGGCCCCTCGAGCCTGCTCCGCCATTCAATGAGATCATGGCTGATCTTTTATGGACTGAGCTCAACTTTCCGGCCCGAACACCATAACCCTTAATCCCTTTATTCTTCAAAAAACTATCTATCTTTACCTTAAAAACATTTAATGAAGGAGCCTCAACTGCTTCACTGGGCAAGGAATTCTATAGATTCACAACCCTTTGGGTGAAGAGGTTTCTCCTAAACTCAGTCCTAAATCTACTTCCCCTTATTTTGAGGCTGTGTCCCCTAGTTCTGCTATCACCCGCAAGTGGAAACAACCTGCCCGCATCTATCCTATCTATTCCCTTCATAATTTTAAATGTTTCTATAAGATCCCCCCTCATCCTTCTAAATTCCAACGAGTACAGTCCCAGTCTACTCAACCTCTCCTCATAATCCAACCCCTTCAGCTCTGGGATTAACGTAATGGATCTCCTCTGCATACCCTCCAGCACCAGTATGTCCTTTTTACGTAGCCACAGAAACTTTTACACTCCATTTTTATGTATTTTGCTAGTTCACATTCTATTCTATTCTCCCTTTTCTTTCCTCGGTGTCTTGGTTGAAGAACTGAAGTAAATGAACCTCGGGAATCAATCATCACTTTGGACAGGTTCTGAGACAATTAAGTATCAATTT
Source organism: Scyliorhinus canicula (assembly GCF_902713615.1). Taxonomy (NCBI): domain Eukaryota; kingdom Metazoa; phylum Chordata; class Chondrichthyes; order Carcharhiniformes; family Scyliorhinidae; genus Scyliorhinus; species Scyliorhinus canicula. The sequence goes on along the minus strand of NW_024055760.1, from coordinate 1,369,712 downwards.
ATAAGGTAGAGTAACTATAATCGTGGAGTGTATTTCTAGATTGTGAAAAAGGGCAAGGTTCTAGTTTATAGTTTAATGTGTAGGATTCTGACTGAAAGTAGCTTCTAGTTTGTTTGTTGTATTAAAACTCATAAAACCTGAAGTCCCGTCGTGTGATCCTTCAATTTGTTGACTGGGAGTTTGATTTTTTCTAAGACGTTGCTGACCTTTATGGGAGAGGGTGACCGGTACTGATAGTGACGTGACCCCAGGGCTCAGTGCCCCCGTGTCCAAAGCGGGGAGTCACGGGGACGGGGTACAGAGGAGCTGAAGGGAACTATTTGGGTCCAGAACATTGTGAACATCCTGTTACTCTGATTGTCTTTGATCCTCAAGTAATTTTCCGTCAGTTTTTTTAACCATGTTCTATTTCATCAATAAACTTTTAAACTGAAAATATTTGAATTTGTTGGACTTTTCCTGATTAAATTTGTTCACTTTCGGGAAAGTGGTTGACAGGCTCTTTAACAGAAAGTGAGTCCGTCTAAGGTAATTGGCAAAGGAGCCAGAGGGGTAGAGGAGATTTGAATTTTCTTTTGACACAGTGTTTGAAAATGGGGTTCAGGGAATCAATCGTGATTGACTAATTTAGCAAGATGTTTGAGGAAGTAACAAGTAGAACCTGTAGATGTGCTTTATCTGGATTTCCAGAAGGTATGCTGTACCTGTCCTGGGACTGTTTGATGGGGACAGTGCAGAGGACCATTTACATTGTACCCAACCTTGTGCTATACCGATCATGGGAGTGTTTGATGGGGACATCATCGAGGGAGATTTACTCTTTAACACCATTTTGTATCAGCCTTGGGAGTGTTTCATGGGGCAACGTAGAGGGAGCTGTGCTGTAACTGATTGGAGAATGGTTCAAGCTGGCACTTGGTACTCAGATTCTCCAGTACAGACACCCTTCACTTTAAAAATAAAATGTCATTCAGAGATAAGAGAAACCATCACCGGTCCCCCCACTGTCGTCGTCCCCCCCCCCCCACCCCCCCCCCCCCCCCGTCCCACCCCCACCCCCCCCCCCCCCCCCCCCACTGCAGGCCCAGAGGGGCAGTGAGAATACTGAACATTGTTGTAGTCTGCTTGATATTTCATGTGTCTTTTTCTGTTCCATAGAATCTCTACAATGCAGAAGGAGGCCATTCAGCCCATCGGGTCTGCACTGACCCTCCAATATGGCACCCCACTCAGGACCACTCCTCCACCCTATCCCCAGAACCCCACCTAACCTTTGGACACTCAGGGGAAGTCTCTTATTATGGCCAATCCACCTAACCTGTGCATCTTTGGACTGAGGGAGGAAATTGGAGCACCCGGAAGGAACCCACGCAGACACGGGGAGGAAGTGCAAACCCTACAGAGTCACCCGAGGCCGGAATCAAACCCCCCTCCCTCTGATCTCCAGTCAGCCTCTGTTTGAATGAACAGAGCCCCAGTTTCTCTAATCTGTCCTGGTAACTAAATCCTCTCTTCCCTGGGATCATCTCAGTGAATCTCTTCTACACCCTCTCCATGGCCTTGACATCCTTCCTGGTGTAATATCCCCAAAACCTGATCTAATATTCCAACTGCAGCCTAACCAATGATTTGTACAGGTTGACATGACCTCTGTCCTTTTGTACCACACACCCAGAATTATAAACCTTGGATCCCATGTGTATTTGAAACATTTTATCAACTTGTCCTCCCACATTTAAACATTTGTGTATCTGAACTCTTTTTAGGGTTTTGGAGATATTAACAAAACATGGCTGAAATACATTGACATCCAATGTCTGATATAATGTGTGTTATGGGAGAGAGAAGTTTAGTCTGAGTTAGAAACTCAAACAGGTGCTTCATTGCAGACGGGTCACCATGGAAACGCTGATAAGACATTCCTTCACTGCAGACACGTCACCGTGGAAACGCTGATCAGACATTCCTAACCTGCAGACAGGTCACCATGGAAACGCTGATTAGACATTCCTGCACTGCAGACAGGTCACCATGGAAACGTTGATAAGACATTCCATTCCACAGAATCCACTCATGGGAAACTGTAATCGGATTGGGGAGAGGACAGAGTTTGTCTCTTATTAACCTCAACATAAACTTAAACCAGAGTGAATAATGGAACAGATTAAATTCTAATGTGTGATGTTTATAGCTACAGTAATGGAATTATCAGAAATAATAGAATTAACAGGCAGGGTAGTTTAGGGAAAATGAAGAAATTACTCAAGAAACGTAACTGCTGGGAACCAAGAATGTGTCCTTGTAAATCACAGATTAGAGATATTCCTGCTGTCTTTTCCTCCATGTTCTGTACTGGCCACCAAACCTCAGGAAAGATACATTGCACTTGGTAACGGTCCAGTACAGATTGACCATGATGAAGTGAGGCTGGTGAACTGAGTGAATCTCTTCCCACACACGGAGAACATTAATGGTCGCTCCTCAGTGTAAACATGTCGATGAATCTCCAGCTCTGATTAAATCTATTCCACAGTGCCCAGATTTCCAAGGTTTCTTCCAGTGTGACTACATATTGTTCGAAAGGTCAGACCATCGGCGAAAACGTCATCCACATTCCGAACACAGGAACTGTTTCTCCCACATTGAACAGGGTCTTTGAACAAAGAACAATACAACACAGGAACAGGCCCTTCGTCCCTCCAAACCTGTACCGGTCATGATACCAATCGTTGGCAAAACGTTCAGCACTTCCTTGTGCCGTATCCCTAACCCCATCCTATCCATGTGTTTGTCAAGATGCCTTTTGAACGCCGTTAATGTATCTGCTTCTACAACCTCGCCTGGGAATGCGTTCCAGGCACTCACCACCCTCTGCGTAAACAAACCTGCCTCGCACATCTCCTCTAAACTTTGCCCCAGAGACCTAAAACCTATGCCGCCTGGTGACTGACCCCTCCACCCTGGGAAAGAGTGCCTGCCCATCCACTCTATCCATGCCCCTCATAATCTTGTCGACCTATTTCAGGTCACCCCTCAACCTCCGTCTTTCTAACGAAAACAGTCCGAGTCTATTCAGCCTCTCCACATAGCTAACGCCCTCCAGACGAGGCAACATCCTGGTAAACCTCCTCTGCACCTCTCCAAAGCCTCCACATTCTTCTGGTACTCTGGCAACCAGAATTGTGGACAATACTCCAAGTGTGGCCTTACCAAGGTTCTATGCAACTGCAGCATGACTTGCCAGTTTTTATACTTGATGCCCTGTCCAATGAAGGCAAGCAATCCGTCTGCTTTCTTGAGTAACTTGTCCATTTGTGCTGCCAACTTCAAAGATCTGTGCACATGCACACACAGCTCTCTCTGACTTTCTATATTCCTCGGAGTTTTGACATTTACAGTATATTTCCCTTCATAATATTATAATATTCTCTTTAACCAGTAATGCTACTCCCCCACCCCTTTAACATCCCTCTCTATCTTTCCTGAAGCATCTGTATCCTCCAACATTCAGCTGCCAATCCGGCCCTTCATTTAAACATGTCTCTGTGATAGCCACAACATCGTAATTCCAAGTACTAATAAGTGCTCAAAATTCATCTGCCTCCCCGCTATACTTCTGGCGTTGAAACAAATACTCTTCAAACCACTGTGTTTGAGCAGACAGGGTAATGTGGTTCTCTTATTTTTGTTCTCCAATTCCCCTTCAGTTATTACACCTTCTGCGCACTGGTTCCCACCCCCATACTAGTTTAAATCCTCCCGAGTGACTCGAGCAAACCTCCCAGCCAGGATATTGGTGCCACTCCAGTTTAGATGCAACACGTCCTTCTTGTACAGGTTATACCTGTCCCGGAAGATATCCCTGTGGCTGTTCACCCTCCCCCTTCAGGATGTCCTGTGTTCGTTCAGAGACATCCTGGACCCTGGCACCAGTGGGGCAATGTACCATCCTGGAGCCTCTTTCCTGTCCACAGAAGCACTTATTTGTGCCCCTTCCTATCGAGTCCCCTATAACTATCGCTCTCCTGCACTTTGCCCTCCCCTGCTAAGCAACAGAGCCAGTTGTGGTGCCACTGTTCAGGCTGCTGTTGTTGGTTTCCCCACTGGGCTATCCCTCCAAACAGTATCCTCAACGGTATACCTGTTAGAGAGGGGGACAGCCATAGGGGATTCCTGCACTGCCTGCCTGCCCTTCCTAGCAGTCACCCATCTGTCTGATAATAACTGGAACCAGTTACGCAGCCTGACATCACACCATTCACAGCACAGAGACACCATGCACGTGTCCTGTGTGGACGAGGCTTCAACTGCTCATCCAACATGGAGAGACACAGGACACAGGCATCATAGAGAACGTGTGGAAATATGAGGACTGTGCGAAACAGTTCAAATGTTCATCTCAGGCACCAATATCCTGAGAGTAGGGCTGATCAGGGATAGTGGACGGAACTCATTCCACGAGTGTGAGGAGATGGGTGAGGCCCTAAATGAATATGTTGCTTCAGTATTCACGAGAGAGGGGGACCTTGTTGCTCATGAGAGCAGTGTGAACCAGGTTGATAGACTCGAACAGGTTGACATTAAGGAGGATGTGCTGGAAATTTTGAAAAGCATCAAGATAGATAAGTCCCCTGGGCCTGACGGGATATACCCAAGGTTACTACAGGAAGTGAGGGAGGAGATTGCTGCGCCGTTGGCGATGATCGTTGTGTCCTCGCTCTCCACTGGAGTAGTACCAGATGTTTGGAGGGAGGCAAATATTGTTCCCTTGTTCAAGAAAGGGAATAGGGAAATCCCTGGGAATTACAGACCCATCAGTCTTACGTCTGTGGTGAGCAAATTATTGGAAAGGATTGTGATAGATAGGATTTATGATTACTTAGAAAACCATAGTTTGATTAAAGATAGTCAGTCATGCCTCATTGAATTCTTTGAGGATGTGACGAGACACATTGATGAAGGTTGGGCAGTGGATGTGGTGTATATGGATTTCAGTAAGACATTTGATAAGGTTCCCCACGGTAGGCTCATTCAGAAAGTTAGGGGGCATGGGATACAGGGAAATCTGGCTGTCTGGATACAGAATTGGCTGGCCAATAGAATACAGCGGGTAGTGGATGGAAAGTATTCTGCCTGGTGGTCGATGACCAGTGGTGTCTTGCAGGGATCTGTTCTTGGACCTCTGCCCTTTGTTGTTTTTAATAAATGACTTGGATGAGGAAGTGGAAGGCGTGTTAGTACGTTTGCCGATGACACAAAGGTTGGGGGAGTTGTAGATAGTGTTGGGGGCTGATGCAGGTTACAACAGGACATTGACAGGATGCAGAGCTGGGCTGAGAAGTGGCAGATGGAGTTCAACCTAGATAAATGTGAAATTATTCATTTTGGAAGGTCGAATTTGAATGCTGAATACAGGGATAAAAGGCAGGATTCTTGGAAGTGTGGAGGAACAGAGGGATCTTGGGGTCCACATACACAGATCCCTCAAAGTTGCCACCCAGGTTGATAGGGTTGTTAAGAAGGCATTTGGTGTGTTGGCTTTCATTAACAGGGGAATTGAGTTTAAGAGCCGCGATGTTTTGCTGCAGCCTTATTAAACCCTTTTTTTAAAATATAATTTTTATTGGAATTTTTTACAGAAAATATAAAACATAACGACAAACAATGAAATGCAACAAAATAACCCATAATAACTGTAACACCCCCAGACCGTATCGACGCATGTATCCCATCCCCCACCCCCCCCAACCCCAATGAACAACAAAAGAACTTAAAAATAAATTTAAATTAAATAAACAAACATAGTCATTGTCCGCCCCCCCCCCTTTTCCCTCCCCCTTCCCCCCCTCCCCCCCGGGTTGCTGCTGCTACTGTCCCTGTACCCTATCGTTGAGCCAGAAAGTCGAGAAAAGGTTGCCACCGCCTAAAGAACCCTTGTACCGACCCTCTCAGGGCGAATTTGACCTTCTCGAGCTTAATGAAACCCGCCATGTCATTGATCCAGGTCTCCACGCTTGGGGGCCTCGCATCCTTCCATTGTAGCAAGATCCTTCGCCGGGCTACTAGGGACGCAAAGGCCAGCACACCGGCCTCTTTCGCCTCCTGCACTCCCGGCTTCACCCCAACCCCAAAAATCGCGAGTCCCCATCCTGGCTTGACCATGGATCCCACCACCCTCGACACTGTCCTCGCCACCCCCTTCCAGAACTCCTCCAGTGCCGGGCATGCCCAGAACATATGGGCATGGTTCGCTGGACTCCCCGAGCACCTGACACACCTGTCTTCACCCCCAGAGAACCTACTCATCCTCGTCCCAGTCATGTGGGCCCGGTGCAGCACCTTGAATTGGATGAGGCTAAGCCGCACACACGAGGAGGAAGAATTAACCCTCGCCAGAGCATCAGCCCATGTCCCGTCTTCGATCTGTTCCCCCAGTTCCCCCTCCCACTTAGCTTTCAGCTCCTCTACTGATGCCTCCTCCGCCTCCTGCATAACCTTGTAGATATCAGATATCTTCCCCTCTCCGACCCAGACCTCTGAAAGCACCCTGTCGCTCACCCCCCTCGCAGGAAGCGAGGGGGGTCCCTCCACCTGCCGCCTAGCAAATGCCTTTACCTGCAGATACCTGAACATGTTCCCCGGGGGGAGCCCAAATTTCTCCTCCAACTCCCCCAGGCTCGCAAACCTCCCATCAATAAACAGGTCCCTCAGCTGTCTGATGCCCGCTCTGTGCCAACTCTGAAATCCCCCATCAATGTTCCCCGGAGCTTTATTAAACCCTTGTTAGACACACTTGGAATATGTGTCCAGTTCTGGTCGCCTCATTATAGGAAGGATGTGGATGCTTTGGAGAGGGTAGAGAGGAGATTTACCAGGATGCTGCCTGAACTGGAGGGCATGTCTTATGAAGAAAGGTTGAGGGAGCGAGGGCTTTTCTCACTGGAGTAAAGAAGGAAGAGAGGTGACTTGAGAGAGGTGTACAAGGTGATGAGAGGCATGGATAGAGTGGATAGCCAGAGACCTTTCCCCAGGGCGGAAATGGCTATCACGCGGAGACATAATTTTAAGGTGATTGGAGGAAGGTATGGGGACGATGTCAGAGGTAGGTTCTTTACACCGAGAGTTGTGGTTGCGTGGAATGCACTGCCAGCAGAGGTGGTGGAGTCAGAGTCATTCGGGACTTTGGGCATATGGACATCAGTAAATTGAAGGGGTGTAGGTTAGGTTGATCTTAGATTAGGAGAAATGGTCGGCATAATGTCGTGGATGACGGGCCTGTCCTGTGCCCTACTGTTCTATGTTCTAAACTCTTCCCAGTCATTATGGTCAGTGCGTATTATATAAGTGGGGCGTGAACAGGAGTGGAGTAAATTCAGAGACAGGCAAAGCAGCACTCACTTATTAGCCTTGACCAGAACACCAGGGGTGGTATTCTCCCCTACCCGGCAAGGCAGGGGTCCCGGCGTACCGGAGTGGCCCCAACCACTCCGGCGTCGGGCCTCCCCAAAAGGTGCGTAATTCTCCACATCTTTAGGGGCTCAGATCGCACCGGAGTGGCTCCTGCTCCGCCGGCAGGCACGAGCGGCCTTTGGCTCCCCGCCGGCCGCCGTGAACGGCCTTTCCGCCCTGACAGCCGGAGCGAACGGCTGGCCAAAAGGCCTTCGCCAGCCGGCATCAGGCCGCGCGTGCGCCGGAGCATCAGCGACTGCTGATGTCATCCTGGCGCATGCGCGGTAGGGGGGGTCTCTTCCACCTCCACCATGGTGGAGGCTGTGGCGGTGGCGGAAGAAAAGAGTTCCCCCACAGCACTGGCCCGCCTGGCGATCGGTGGGCCCCGATCGCGGGCGAGGCCACCATGGGGGCACCCCCTGGGGTTCGACCGCCCCGCGTCCCCCCCCCCCAGGACCCCGGGCCCGCTTGCGCCGCCTGCTCCCGCCAGCATCAGAGGTGGTTCAAACCACGTCAGCGGGAGAAGCCTGTCAGCGGCGGGACTTTGGCCCATCGCGGGTTGGAGAATTGCTGTGGGGGGCCCGCCGACTGGTGCGGTGTGATTCCCGCCCCCCCCCCCCGATTCCCAGGTGGCGGAGAATTACGCCCCAGCTTTTTCAGCATTGTTTCTCCAGAGTTATTAAAGCTCTCGAAGGAAGAAAGCACAGGTTCAGGTGCTGATAGAGATCCGGTGCATCCTCAGTCACCAATAGTAATTATATATCAAATCGATGTCTTGAAATATGTGAAGGTATGATCGATAAGTTTGCAGATGGAAAATTGTTGGTGTGGTAACTAGCGAGGAGAAAAGCCTTAAATTACATGATGATACAGATGGGTGGGTCATATGGGCAGAACAGTAGCAAATGGAATTTAACCAGGAAATGTGGCAGCTCTTGTACAGGGTCAGTATAGACATGGTGTGCCGAGTGACATCTGTGCTGGATCATTCTAGAAAACATTGAACATTCAGTATCACGAGCAAGAGGGAAGAAGATGGAGGAATTATTGATTCTGGGATTGAACCCAGTAAGTGTTTGCATCTTCTGAGGAGGAGAGGGAGGACCCATTGGGGAAAAAACATTCGGTTCTGCATTGATCCACAGGAGAGCAGCATTTAATCATTTTGAAAAATACTGAATAGCAGATTACCCATTGACAATAATTTGTTTGATTATTTTTATCAATTGATAACCAAGTTATTTTGTATATAAAGTTTGGGGTGTCAATGGTGCGGCTATTACCCAACAATCACTGCGCTGTGGTTGTGCTCCACAGTGCACAGACGCAATGCTGGGCTGTCTCTGGAGCATGCGCAGTGTCACTTTGCTTGGAGGTCTGCGAATGCGGGAGCGGCTGTTTGGGGCGTTGAGAGTCGGTGAGGCGGAGGGAGGAATGGAGCCGGGAGCCGGGGTGGGGAGGGAGTGAAGGCTTCATAAACACCCCCTGCTGCTCACAAGGCCGGAATAAGTCCCTGCAAGTCCCGTGTTTGCAGCTGCGGAGCTTTTATCGAATGTCAGGCCCAGTTCCACGGCCGCCATCTTTGATTAGCGGAGCTCAGGAGCCCCCCTGATGATGTAACCAATGCGGTGCTTCAGGATCCTGGTGAGACTCTTATTATTGGCCAGTCAGCGAGTCAGCCTGAGCCTGTGGACGCTCTCACCACCTGGAACCGTCACAATGACCGGATGATTGACGGCAGCTCTGGACCAATGGGAAGAGGAGGGGCGGGACTGGAGAATTGACCTGGAGTTGCTGGTCCTCCAACCAATCGGAGTGAATGAGGGGCGGTGCAGATTCACTGGGCCGAATGGCCTCCTTCAGCACTGTAGGGATTCTATGATTCTACATTGGATCCAATGATGTGTTCACTCACACACTGCAGTCTGACTCTTATTAGATCAGACACAGTGTTTTACTCTCAAAGTGAGTGAATCCTTTGCTGTTTCCCCTCTGGGCCCCATCTCCACTATTATTGTCTGATTGTCCCACTGAGACTCTCACTGTTATTATTGGACAATCAGCCAGTCAGCCTGAGCCTGCGGCTGCTCTCACCATCTGTAACCGTCACAATGCCTGGGTGATTGACGGCAGCTCTCGACCAATAGGACGAGATGGGACAGGTCAGGAGGACCGAGTGAGGGCGGCTGGTCCTCCAACCAGTCGGAGTGAATGATGGGTGGGACCCGCTGTGATTGAAGCATGCGCAGTCTGGGTAATGACGATGTTGAAGGGCGTCTTCATAGAATCATAGAATTTACAGTGCTGAAGGAGGCCATTCGGCCCATCGAGTCTGCACCAGTCCTTAGAAAGAGAACCCGACTCAAGGCCATGCCTCCACCCTAACCCCGTAACCCAGTAGCCTGGACACTAAGGGCAATTGATCATGACCAATCCACCTAAACTGCACATCTTTGGACTGTGGGAGGGAACCGGAGCACCCGGATGAAATCCACGGAGACCCGGGGAGGACGTACAGACAGTGACCCAAGCCGGGAATCGAACCTGGAGCTGTGAAGCAACTGTGCTGTGGTGCTGCCCTATCTTTTAATACTAAGAATCAAAGAAAAATTAACTATATTATATTGGAGAAAGAAGGTTGGAAAGATCTCAATACAAACACAAAAATACAATTCAAATTCTTACTTTTCTTTTACCCCAGCAATATCCTGACAGAAACATAGGCCGGAATTCTCCGTTCACACCGCTACAGTGAATGAAGTTTTGGCTGAGTGTGAAATTCTCCGTTCTGCATCAATTCCAAAATCGGTGAGAGGCGTTTAACAATATGCAGGGAGCGAGAGATCGCGGGGGTGGGCGGAAACGTTGTGTAAAGTTGTTGTAAGCTGCAAACCTCGGAAAAGAGTTTCTGGGACCCAGTTTGTACCGAACGGAGCTGCAGTTCATGTTCGGCTCGAGTTAACGGCCGCCATCTTTATTGGATGCATCAGGGCGCATGCACGTTTGTCATCTTTGTCGGGGCGATGTTTCAATGAGTGGGAGGAGCTTGTTCCCCATTGTTCAGAATGGAGGCAACTTGTCCATCAAACTGGATTAGTCTTTGAGTCCCAATGTCTTATTGACGATGCAAAGCGATGGCAGAGATGGAAAGAATAGGAAGCCAATCCTGCTCTCCGGATTTCACTGTCTCATTGGACATCCTGTCCCATGTGTCCAAAGCTCTGCGGCTCTGTTCAGCCACATGAAGACCCAGGGCAGAAACCCACAACCCCGAGTAGATGTCACCGTCAAATCGAGGGACTGCTGATGGCAAGAGGGTCAGTGTGCAGTGGGAGGCATGAGCGGTCATCTTGGACCCGGGAGCAGGCGGAGAGAATGTTGTGAATTTCTATCCTGGACTGTCAGTGATTAATTTTGAAAACTCCTTTTACAGGGGATTAGTCGGGGAGGATTTACACACAGCAAACTCAAACCAGGAGAAACGTTTATCTTTCCTGAATTTTATTTCTGGACTGACAGTGATGCCTTTGTAAACTTCTTTCACAGGGGCTCAGAAAGGGATTCGCAGACAGGAAACTCACAACCAATCCTCACATCAAATTCGGGTTATCAGGATCTGGAGATTATCGACCTTTGTGTGTCAGCATTGAGTTCCATATCATTATCACTCACTGTATAAAATGTCTACCTCCTATCTCCCCTGTAGATCTTGTTCACAATCTTAAATCTGTGTCCCTTTTACAATCTACTGATGGGAACAGTTTTAAAAAATCTGTTGCTGGGTTTGCCGTTGTTGTTTCTGGTGCCTGGGTCGATGCCGGGTGGTCCGTCTGGTTTCATTCCTTTTTCATGTGTTTGTTGTGGTTGAATCAGCTTGAACCAGTCCATTTAGGGTCCAGAACACAATTGAAGTCTCCTCCAAGAATCAATTGATCTGTATCCAGGTCTGGGATGGATTCCAACAATATTTTTACAAATGTTTCTATGAGATCCCCTCATTAAAAAAAAGAGAAGCAGAATTAGGCCATTCAGCCCATCAAGTTTTCCAGTTTGCCCTGCCATTCGATTATGGCTGATATGTTTCTCATCCCCATTCATTAAATGAAAAATGAAATGAAATGAAAATCGCTTATTGTCACGAGTAGGCTTCAATGAAGTTACTGTGAAAAGCCCCTAGTCGCCACATTCCGGCGCCTGTCCGGGGAGGCTGGTACGGGACATTCATCTTGTAGCTCTCTTGAAATGAGGGCGAACATTGCATTTGCCTTTCTAACTGCTAACTTTCCTTTATGTGTTTTGGGATGTGGCTGTCGTTGGCTGAGCCGGTATTTGTTGCCCATCCCTAATTGCCCTGGAACTGAGTGGTTTGCTGGGCCATTTCAGAGGGAGACAGTTTGGGAGGATGTAAGGCTGAAGTGATTAAATGACAAAGGGGATAATGGTGCAAGACAAATCTGGGTGACAATGAGATAAGTAAATAAACTAATAGGACAAGAGAATAAAAGACAGGTCCCGATGAGGTATAAATGGCAACAGCAGAACCGTTACCAGCACCAACTGTCTAAAAATATCGGAGTGATGATTATAATCTGAAATCACTGAAATGAATGTTGTGTCTGGAAGGTCAGAAATTGACTGATCCAGGATGAGGTTTGTTCCTCGAGTTTCCTTTGAGCTTTATTGGAGCAGTGCAGGAGGCTGTGGGCAGAGTGGGAATGGGACAGGGAATTAAAATGATCAGAAGCTCAGGATTATGCTTGCAGACTGAATGGTGATGTTCCACAGTCACCCAATCCAGATTTAATCTCCTCAGTGTAGGGGAGACCAAATCGGGAGCAGTGAATACACATCACTGGATAGCAAGAAGTACAAGTAAATCATTGTCACCTGGAAAGTGTGTTTGGAATCCTGGAATATGGGAAGGATGGTGATGAACTGGTGGTTGTTGCATCTGTTGTGTCTGCATGGAAATGGTTTACAGTGATGTTCACAAGAACACAAGTAATGGAAGCGGGTGGAGACCATATGGCTCATGGAGCTCCTGCATTTCTTGCTGGCTGTAACCTGCTCGTTCAGGCATCATTCTGGAATACTTTCCCATTCCTTCCAGATCCATTTTATGACATGGAGACATTAGCTCCACAACCCTGTGAACGGAAATTTAGTCTGGCCGAGTGTCATCGAGCTGAAATCCACTCTTTCTCTGACACATTATTCTTAATACCATAGCTGACAGGCTAAGAGTGAAAAAGTCAACTGTTTAGAAGTATGGGGAAGAGGCAAGTTTGTAGATGTTCTACAGTGTTACAGACTTGTTGGATCTGCTTCTTCTGTCCCATCTTACATTCAGCTAATGGTGAAATGATTAAAATTCTGCAACATACAGGCATTTGAGGACAACGGTGAGTTTGCTGCTCAGATTAAGTAAAGTCTCCACATCACAAAATGGACCTAGAAGGACTGGAGAAGATGCAGGCAAATATATTTAAATTATGCCTGAACTGGCAGGTTATACCTGGCAAAAGGGATTGGACAGGGCATAACCTTTTCTCTGGAAAGGGAATAAAGGATGGCCTGATCCTGTAAGGTTATGAAAAGGTTTGATGTGATAGGCAAGTGGAAGATGTTTTCATTGGATGAGAAGGCATTTAAAGAATCAACCACATTGCTGTGGTTTGGAACCGTGTCGGCCAGACCAGGTAAGGACGGCAGATTTTCTTTTTTATTCATTCACGGGATGTGGGTGTCGCTGGCTGGGCCAGCATTCACTGCCCCTCCCTAATTGTCCTTGAACTGAGTGTATCTCAGTGAGCATTTTAAGGGTCAACCAGCTGACTGTGGATCTGGGGTCACATGTCGGCCAGACCAGGTAAGGATAGAAGATTTCCTTAACTGAAGGGCAGGAGTAAACCAGATGGGTCTTTGCAATAATTGACAATGATTTTCATGGTCATCAGTAAACTTTCAATGAATTCAAATTTTACCTTCTGCCTTGGCGAGATTCATACCTGGGTGTCTGGAAAATCATTGGGACAGTAAAAAATATTTTTGAACATTTCTCTTCAGCGCATATAAAAATATTGAAAATGGGATAAAGGTTGTTTGCCTGACAGTCAATCACTGTCCTTTTTAAAAATAAATTTAGAGAGCCCAATTCATTTTTTCCAATTAACGGGCAATTTAGCGTGTCCAATCCACCTAATCTGCACATCTTTGGATTTGTGGGGGTGAGACCCACGCAAACACAGAGAGAATGTGAAAACTCCAGACAGACAGTGACCCGGGGCCAGGATCGAACCCGGGTCCTCGGTGATATAAGGCAGCAGTGCCAACCACTGCGCCACCCACTTTTTATAGGTTTCTATGAGATCCCCCCTCGTTTTTCAGAACTCCAGCGAATACAGTCCTAACCAATTCACCTCACCTGCACATCTTTGAACTGTGGGAATAAACCGGAACACCCGGAGGAAAGCCACACAGACACGGGGAGGAAGTGCAAACCAGGGACCCGGGAATTGAACCCGGGTTCCTGGTGCTGTGAGGCAGCAGTGCTAAGCACTGTGCCACCCCCTGTCTTGCAACCCTCAAGAGAAAAAACAAATCCATATCCCCATCTGAAATGGGTAACCCCTCACTTTGCAGCAGATTCTCCTACAAGAGGAAACATCCTCTCCACATCCACCCTGTCAAAACCCCTCCGGATCTTGTATCGTTCAATCCAGATTTTACCCAAAACTTTAAATCTGTGTCCCGGCTGCTTGTACGATCAGTGAATGGAAACAGAGTTTATTTGTCCACCCGATGGAAATCTGGCATAATCTTGTGGACCTGAATCAAATCTCCCCTCAACCTCCTTTGCTGGAACCATTCTGGTAAATCTCCTCTGCACCTTCTCCAAGAACCTTCACATCCTTCCTGAAGAGTGGTGACCAGAGCTTTAGAAAGAGTCATAGAATAGAATTAGAACCATAGAATTCCTACAGTGCAGAAGGAGGCCCTTTGGCCCATCGGGTCTGCACCGACTCTCTGAAAGGGCACCCTGCCTAGGCCCACACCCTGACCCTGTCCCTGTAACCCCATAGCCCCACCTAACCTGCACATCCCTGGACACTAAGGGGCAATTTATCAAGGCCAATCCACCTAACTTTCCCTTCTCTGGAGTATTGGATGAAACCTGAGCACCGGGTGGAAACCCACGCAGACACGGGGAGAAAGTGCAAACTCCACACAGTCACCAAGGCCGCAATTGAACCCGGGTCCCTGGCGCTGTGAGGCAGCAGTGCTAATCATTGCCACCGGAAGCATAGTTTCAGTATCAATATTACTGTTGATGAAGCTTTGCCAACTACTCTCTCGCTATGTCTTGTAGATATACAAAAACCCTCTTCACCTCTTTCTTTCTCCTCCCAAAGAGGCCAGTTGGGGTTTTTATAACAATCCAGCCGTTTTCATGGTCACTTTGTCCCAGAGCCAGCCCCACAAATGGCCAGATTGATTCAGCTCAATTTCACAACCTGCCTTTGTGATTTTGTGGCTTCTCTCTCACTCCCTATTTTCTGTTTTCAATCAGTTTCACAGGGTGTTCGAACGGGAGGCTTCAAAGTCCGGAAACTCAAACCAAGCATCACATCAGGATCTGACAGAGTCCTCAATTTATCATAACCTGAGTATCATCGGACTTTGAACATGGAAGGAAAAAGCATCGTTCACAGTGGGGAGAAACCGTACATGTGTTGTGTGTGTGGACGAGGATTCGCTCGATCATCAGGCCTCATGAAACACAAATGCAGTCACACTCAGGAGAAACCGTGGAAATGTGCGGACTGTGGGAAAGGATTCATTTCCCCATCCCAGCTGGAAACGCATCGACGCAGTCACACCGGGGAGAGACCATTCACCTGCTCTGGGAAAGGATTCACTGAGCTATCAGCCCTGCTGTCACACCAGCGAGTTCACACTGGGGAGAGACCATTCACCTGCTCAGAATGTGGGAAGGGATTTACTCTTTCAGCCCACTTGCTGAATCACCAGCGAGTTCACACTGACGAGAGACCATTCCAATGTCCAGCTTGCGGGAAATGCTATAAAGGTTCTGGGGATCTGAAGTGCCATCAACGTGTTCACACTGATGAGAGACCATTCAGGTGCTCTCACTGCGGGACTGGGTTCAGACGATCATCTGACCTCACTGTACATCAGCGAATTCACACTGGGGCGAGACCATTCGCCTGCTCCAAGTGTGGGAAGAGATTCATTCACTCATCCGCCCTGCTGAGTCACCAGCCAGTTCACACTGGGGAGACACCATTCACATGCTCCAAATGTGGAAAAGGATTCACTCAGTCATCTGCCCTACAAACACACCAGCGAGTTCACACTGATGAGAGACCGTTTCAATGTTCAGATTGCGGGAAATGCTATAAAAGTTCTGGGGAACTGATGCGCCATCAACGTGTTCACACTGACGAGAGACCGTTTAGGTGCTCTCACTGTGAGACTGGGTTCAGACACTCATCTCAACTCGCTATACATCAGCGAATTCACACTGGGGTGAGACCATTCACCTGCGCCCAGTGTGGGAAGGGATTCACGCAGTCATCTGACCTGCAGACACACGAGCGAATTCACACTGGAGCGAGACCGTTCGCCTGCTCTGAGTGTGGGAAGGGATTCACGACTTCATCCCATCTGCTGAGACATCAACGTGTTCACACTGATGAGAGACCTTTTCAATGTCAAGATTGCAGGAAGTGCTATAAAGGTTCTGGAGATCTGATGCGCCATCAACGTGTTCATACTGACGAGAGACCGTTCGCCTGCTCCAAGTGTGGGAAGGGATTCACCACTTCATCCCACCTCCTGAGACATCAACGTGGCCACAAGTTACCACAGTGATTGGATTTTGATGTTCCTCACATTCAGAACTGAACCATGTTCATTTGGGTCTATTTCTGCTGATAACAAACTCCAGCCCAATTACAGGGGCTAATATTCTGGCTAAAAGTTAAATAAATTAGATTTGTGTGAAATACGCAGTGTGTTGAAACTTTCTAATATCTCTGACACAAGTTAGTTCCTTTTCAAGTACTCTCGCTCTCCCCTGTCTCTTCCATCCTCACCTCCAAGAAGACGTGTGAGGAGCTTGTGGAGCTTCTTTGTGAATGAGATTGAGTAAATCTGATCAGCTGCCTCTGCTGCTTCCCTCCCTTCCACGAGCCCACCGGACCAAACTGTCTCTAAATTTCATCCTTTCCCGAACCCTGAACCAACATCTTTCTCTAGTTTCTCTCCCATCTCCCCTCATGCCCTCTCAGAGCTCATCTTGTCCATGAGACCCAGCTCCTGCTCCATCGACCCTATTCCCACTGAGCTACTGATCAGCCAACTACCCTGTGTCCATGGATATTGTCAACGTTTCTCTTTCTTCAGGTACTGTCCCTCTGTCCTTCAAATCTCCCATCATCACCTCCTCCTCAATAAAACAAGCCATTGACCCTGCCATCCTTACAAATTACTGCCCCATCTTCAACCTCCGTCTCCTCTCCAAACTTTTTGAACATGTTGCCACCTCCCAAATCCTTGCCCATCTTTCCCAGAACTCCCATGTTTGAATCCCTTCAATCAGGTCTCTGCCCTGTCACAGTGAAATACAAGAGACAAACAGAATCTCACCCGGAGAGAAAGACAGACAATCCGGGAGCTTGGATCCAACACGGATATGTCCATAAGATCAGAAGTAAGGGTAGCAGCACAGTCATTATCGAGAGACAACAATACCTGCTGGTGACAGACAGACAACTAAACAACATGAATCACAACACCATACCTAGACCCATATACCCGAGACAAGAAGAATTGGAGATGAAGAACTCAAAGACACATTACCCGGACAAATGGAATATCTAAGAGGACAACAGGTAGAACCAAGGAAGTTGTACCTGCTCCCCAATATACCCAAACACGTAATAATATTAATTTTTATTATTGTCACAGGTAGGCTTATATTAACACTGCAATGACGGTACTGTGAAAATCCCCCAGTTGCCACATTCGAGTTCCTGTTCGGGTACACTGAGGGAGAGTTCAGAAAGTTCAATTCACCGAACAAGCAGGTCTTTTGGGACTTGTGGGAGGAAACTGCAGCACCCGGAGGAAACCCACGCCGACACGGGTCGAACGTGCAGACTCTGCACAGACAGTGACCCAAGTGGGAATTGAACTCGGGACCTTGGCACTGTGAAGCAACAGTGCTAAACACTGCTACATCAGGGAAATACTACCAGACATCCCTATCGGATCAGACTGTGAGAGAGAAAATGCTACAGAATCATAGAATCTATAATGCAGAAGGAGGCCATTCGGCCCATTGAGTCTGCACCGGCCCTTTCAAAGAGCACCCTGCTGGACCATGCTTCCACCCTATCTCAGTAACCCCACCAAACCTTTGTTTGGACACTAAGGGGCAATTTAGCATGGTCAATCCACCAAAGCTGCACATCTTTGGACGGTGGAGGGGCGGCATGTGGCACAGTGGTTAGCACTGGGACTACGACGCTGAGGACCCGGGTTCGAATCCCGGCCCTGGGTCTCTGTCCGTGTGGAGTTTACACATTCTCCCCGTGTCTGCGTGGGTTTCACGCCCCCCCCCCCCAACCTAAAATGTGCAGAGTAAGTGGATTGGCGACGCTAAATTGCTCCTTAATTGGAAAAAAAAATAATTGGCTACTCTAACTTTTTTTTTAAAATCATTGGATGGTTGGAGAAAGCTGGAGCACCCAAAGGGAACGTACACAGACACGGGGAGAATGTGCAAACTCCACACAGCCACCCAAGGCTGGAATTGAACCCAGGTCGCTTGAACTGTGAGGCAGCAGTTCTAACCACCGTGCCACATCTGTGGCAAGAGAAACAGAGTTAACGTTTGTTCTTCCTTGTTGTAACAGTTCTGTAGAAGGATCAATGGACTCTTTTCAAAAAAAGTCCACAGAAGTGGAAAGAAAATGTTTTAATCAGAGGTTTGATACAGGAAGAAGTTTCAGTCTGTGTGAAGCTCAATCTTCAATTACAGGGAGTGGCGATTCTGGTGGGGAAAAATGTGTTGTTTGAGGCATCGGAGGTGGCGGCGGATAAGGGGGGTAGGTATGTGATGGTTAGGGGCAGGCTACAAGGAGAGAAGGTGGTACTGGCTAGTGTGTATGCCCCAAATTGGGACGATGCGGGCTTTATGAGGCGTATGTTGGGACGGATCCCGGATCTGGAGGCGGGAGGTCTGATCATAGGGGGGGACTTTAATACGGTGTTGGATCCTTCACCGGATCGGTCCAGCTCTAGGACGGGTAGGAGGCCGGCGGCGGCCAAGGTACTGAGAGGGTTTATGGACCAGATGGGTGGGGTGGATCCATGGAGGTTTGTAAGGCCGAGGGCACGCGAGTACTCTTTCTTCTCCCACGTACATAGGGTCTACTCTCGGATAGATTTCTTCGTGGTGAATAGGGGACTGATTCCGAGAGTGGAGGAGGCCGAGTATTCGGCCATTGCAATCTCCGACCACGCTCCGCATTGGATAGAGTTGGAGATGGGAGAGGTGCGAGACCAACGTCCGTTGTGGCGGTTGGATGTGGGGTTGTTAGCGGAGGAGGAGGTGTGTAGGAGGGTCCGGGCAAGTATTGAGGGGTACCTTGAGGTGAGTGATACGGGGGAGGTTCAGGTGGGGGTGGTCTGGGAAGCCCTGAAGGCAGTAATTCGTGGGGAGCTGATATCCATCCGGGCACACAGGGAGAGGAGCGAGAGGAGTGAGAGGGATAGACTGGTGGGAAAGATGCTGGAGGTGGACAGGAGGTATGCAGAGGCACCAGAGGAGGGACTGTTGGGGGAGAGGCGCAGCCTGCAGGCTAAATTTTATTTGCTGACCACTAGAAAGGCGGAGGCTCAGTGGAGGAAGGCACAAGGGGCAGTGTACAAACATGGTGAAAAGGCGAGTAGGATGCTGGCTCATCAGCTGCGTAAGCGGGATGCGGCTAAGGAGATTGCTGGAGTGAGAGATAAGAGTGGGAATGTGGTGCGGAAGTGGGGAGAGGTGAATGAGGTCTTCAAGGATTTTTACGGGGAACTGTACCGGTCGGAGCCAACGGGGGAGAGGAGGGGAATGGAGAGGTTCCTTGACGGGCTTTCTTTCCCGAAGGTGCAGGAGGAGAAGGTGGAGGGGTTGGGTGCGCCGATTGAGCTGGAGGAGCTAGTTAAGGGGATCGGGCAAATGCAGTCAGGGAAGGCACCGGGGCCGGATGGGTTCCCGGTGGAATTTTATAAAAAGTTTGTGGATCAAGTGGGCCTCTTGCTGGTGCGAACACTCAATGAAGCGTGGGAGGGGGGGACTTTGCCCCCGACGATGTCACGGGCGCTGATCTCGTTAATTTTAAAGAAGGACAAGGACCCCCAGCAGTGTGGTTCATACAGGCCCATATCTCTCCTCAACGTGGACGCTAAGGTGCTGGCAAAAATCCTGGCCACCAGGATAGAGGACTGTGTGCCAGGGGTTGTGCACGAGGACCAGACAGGTTTTGTGAAGGGAAGGCAGCTGAACACGAATGTGCGGAGATTGCTGAATGTCATTATGATGCCGGCGATTGAGGGGGAGGCAGAGATAGTGGTGGCACTGGATGCGGAGAAGGCCTTCGATAGAGTGGAGTGGGGGTACCGATGGGAGGTGTTGGGGAGGTTTGGATTTGGTGAAGGGTTCATTAGATGGGTAAGGCTGTTATATGAGGCCCCGATGGCGTGCGTGGCTACGAATAGGAGGAGGTCGGAGTACTTCCGGCTTTACCGAGGGACCAGGCAAGGTTGCCCCTTGTCCCCCTTGTTGTTTGCACTGGCAATCGAGCCGCTGGCGATGGCATTGAGAGATTCAGAGAGGTGGAGAGGCTTGGTGCGAGGTGGAGAGGAACATAGGGTGTCGTTGTATGCCGACGACCTGTTACTGTATGTGGCGGACCCGGTGGGAGGGATGCCGGGAGTGATGGAGTTACTAGCCGAGTTTGGGACCTTCTCAGGTTATAAATTAAACTTAGGCAAGAGCGAGGTGTTTGTGGTGCACCCTGGAGACCAGGAGGAAGGAATTGGTAGGCTCCCGCTTAGGCGGGCAGGGGAGAGCTTTAGGTACCTGGGGGTGCAAGTGGCCAGGGACTGGGGGACTCTCCACAAGCATAACTTTACCAGGCTGGTAGATCAGATGGAGGAGGAGTTCAGGAGGTGGGACATGCTGCCATTGTCGTTGGCGGGGAGGGTGCAGTCCGTCAAAATGACAGTGCTTCCGAGGTTCTTGTTCCTTTTTCAGTGCCTGCCCATATTTATCCCCAGGGCCTTCTTTAGGAGAGTGACTAGCAGTATTCTGAGTTTTGTGTGGGCACATGGGACTCCGAGAGTGAGGAGGGTGTTCCTGGAGCGAGGAAGGGATGGAGGTGGGCTGGCACTGCCCAACCTTCTGGGGTACTATTGGGCAGCCAATGTGTCAATGGTGCGTAAATGGGTGATGGAGGGGGGAGGGGCGGCGTAGAAAAGAATCGAGATGGCGTCATGTAGAGGTACGAGCCTGGGTGCCATGGTAACGGCACCGTTGCCGCTCTCCCCTAAGAGGTTTACCACGAGCCCGGTGGTGGCGGCGACCCTAAGAATCTGGGAACAATGGAGACGGCATCGGGGGGAAACAGGGGGCTCGATGGAGGCTCCACTGGGTGGCAACCATCGGTTCATCCCGGGGAACACGGATGGGGGATTCAGGGGGTGGCAAAGGGCGGGCATCAGCAAATTAAGGGACCTGTTTATTGGCTGGAGGTTTGCGGGCCTGGGGGAACTGGAAGATAAATTTGGCCTTCCCCAGGGGAACATGTTCAGATACCTGCAGGTAAAGGCGTTTGCTAAGCGACAGGTAGAGGGATTCCCTTTGCTGCCCTCGAAGGGGGCGATGGACAGAGTGCTTTCGGGGGTGTGGGTAGGAGAGGGGAAGGTGTCTGACATCTATAAGGTAATGCAGGAGGTGGAGGAGTCGTCAGTGGAGGAGCTGAAGGCTAAATGGGAGGAGGAACTCGGGGAGCAGATAGAGGACGGGACTTGGGTGGATGCCTTGGAGAGAGTCAACTCTTCCTCCTCATGTGCGAGGCTTAGTCTCATCCAATTTAAGGTGCTGCACCGGGCCCACATGTCCGGGACTAGGATGAGTAGGTTCTTCGGGGGTGAGGACAGGTGCACCAGATGTTCGGGGAGTCCTGCGAACCACGCCCATATGTTCTGGGCATTTCCAGCACTGGAAGAATTCTGGAAGGGGGTGGCGGGGACGGTGTCGAGGGTGGTTGGATCCAGGGTCAAACCAGGGTGGGCACTCGCGATTTTTGGAGTTGCGGTAGAGCCGGGAGTGCAGGAGGCGAAAGAGGCCGGTGTCCTGGCCTTTGCGTCCCTAGTAGCCCGTCGAAGGATTCTGTTACAATGGAAGGATGCAAGGCCCCCAAGTGTGGAGACCTGGATCAATGATATGGCGGGATTTATAAAATTGGAAAAGGTCAAATTTGCCCTGAGAGGATCAATACAAGGGTTCTATAAACGATGGCAGCCTTTTCTGGACTTCCTGGCTCAGAGATAGGGAACTGGGTCAATAGCAGCAGCAACCCGGGGGGGGGGGTGCATTATTGTAGTGTTTATTCTGTAACTTTATAGTGTGTTAATATGCGTTGTTGTTAAAATGCTGGGTTGTTCATGGGGATGGTGCGAATGTATATGATTGTTAATATTATTGTTATTTTCGGTATTTTACTAAGGTGCGTCAATGTTGTATAAAATCAAAATTTCTCAATAAAAATGATTTAAAAAAAAATAAAAATTCTTCAATTACACAAAGCCCGCAGTCTAATTGGCTGGAGGATCAGAGTCCATCCTGTCCTCCAAATCCTCCCATTGGTCAACACTTCTCAGGCAAGAAATGAGGTTTGGAACCTGCGCCATCTGACCAATGGGAAGAACTCAAAATGATGCAGAGTCTCAGCTAATGGGGGAGATCTGGGATCAGCCCGCCCCGATTTACTCCAATTGGTTGGAGGACCAGCTACTCCTGCACGGTCCTCCAGCCTCACCCCACCTTCCTATTGGCATGGAGCTGCCGTCAATCACTCCCCGGCATTGTGATGTGGGGCATGCGCAGTGCGGCTCATGTCCCGGGACAGACGCTTGTTTGTCTCATCTTCAGGCGGGAAGGAGGCGGATAAGCAGAGGCAGCGTTAGGGGCAGTGGGTGGGAGTGGAGGCCTCAAAGCTAAAACAAGAAATTACCGATCCCGAGTTTGCACCAAGCAGGAAGGTTTTCCTGCAGCCTTTCCCCAGTTAACCACCATCATCCTCACAGGGGGCAGTGTGCAGCAGGGCGCATGCACGGTGATCCCTGTCCACTCAGCAGGACTGACAGTGATGGATTCTGGAAACTCCTTTTACAGGGGGTTACAAGGGGAGGATTTAAACACAGCAAAGTAAAATCAAATAAGGCATTAAGATCTGAACTTCTGTTTTGAACCAGATGTATTGACAATTTTAATATGATGCAGAGCAAGGCCAGCAGTGTAGGCAGCGCGGTAGCACAGTGGTTAGCACTGTTGCTTTACAGCGCAGGTTAAATTCCTGGCTTGGGTCACTGTGTGCAGAGTCTTCACTTTCTCCCTGTGTCTGCGTGGGTTTCCTCCGGGTGCTCCGGTTTCCTCCACAAGCCCCAAAAGACATGCCGTTAGGTAATTTGGACATTCTGAATTATCGCTCAGTGTACCTGAACAGACACCTGAATGTGGCAACGAGGATCTTTTCCAGTAACTTCATTACAGTGTTAATGTAAGCCAACCTGTGACAATAAAGATTATTATTATAAATAAATCAAATCAAAACCTGGGTGAGGGTCACATTCAGGAGAAGTTATTAAAATTGAACCAGATACAGATAAACTATATCAGGATTCACTGATATTTCCATTTGAATCACTGCTCCTGGTACCTGACACCTCTTAACTTCATCCATCACACCAACACTTAGACTAACTGACTGGGCGTAGGTCGGTATTGGATAAAAACCCGAGGATCACTTGTCATTACAGAATGCTAGAAATTTACAGCACAGAGGAGGCCATTCAGCCCATTGTGTCTGTGTTGGCTGAAAACGGTTTATCCAGCCCACTTTCCACCTCTTGGTCTGTAGCCCTGCAGGTCACAGAAACTCCACATCAGGGGTGTCTTTAAATGTGGAGGGTTTCTGTCTCTACCTTTCAGAGAGTTCCAGATCCCCACCACCCCACTGGGTGAAGAAAATCCTCAATTCCCCCCTAATCCTTCCAACAGATACTTAAATCTCTGGCCCTAGGTTAATGACCAGCATGTTAATGAAATAGGTCCTTCTGCCTTCTGATCCACTATATCTGGGACTCTCATGATTTTATACGCCTCAATTAAATGTCCACTCAGCCTCCTCTGTTCCACAGAAAACAATCCCAGTCAATCCAATCTTTCCTCTTGTTAAAATTCCCCAATCCTGGAAACATCCAGATAAATCTCTTCCGTACTCTCTCCAGTACAATCACATTCTTCCTGTAATGTGGTGACCAGAACTGTACTCTGTACTCTAGCTGTGATATAACTCGTGTTTTTAGTTCTGGAATAACCATTCTGTAACATTTCTGTAACTGACAGTTGCAACCTGTCAGCAATTGAAAGATATTTACAAATGATTTGAGAGTTTCTTACAGTTGGGATCTTTCTCTGTACTGTCCATTCGAGGTGTTTGATAACAGCCTTTCTCCTGTGAACATCCAGCTGGAGTATTGTGCCCTGATATGTTTCCTTATTCACCTTGTTGACTAAATATTGAATCTTGTGGTTTTCAGATACCAGATAATCAAACTGCCAACAACAAATCGTCTTTTACTAATTTTATTTACAGCGCTGCAATAATACAGACAGTCAAATCCTTACATGGTTCTGGTCCTCAGTGAAATACTGAAATTATGAACTTTAGATGTACTTCATATATTCCACAGGAAACGAAGTACATTTGGTTTGTCCACATTGAGTCCTTTTTTTAAATTTAGAGTACCCAATTGTTTTTTTCCAATTAAGGGGCAATTTACTGTGGCCAATCCACCTACCCTGCACATCTTCGTGTTGTGGGGGTGAAACCCACGCAGACACAGGGAGAATGTGCAAACTCCACACGGACAGTGACCCAGGGCCGGGATCGAGCCTGGGTACTCAGCATCATGAGGCAGCAGTGTTAACCACTGCGCCACCCCATCCACATTGACTCTTATAAATTTTTAAAGATGCACCACAGAAATGAAATGAAAAACTGAAAATCGCTTATTGTCACGAGTAGGCTTCAATGAAGTTACTGTGAAAAGCCCCTAGTCACCACATTCCGGCGCCTGTCCGGGGAGGCTGGTACGGGAATCGAACCGTGCTGCTGGCCTGCTTGGTAAGCCAGCGATTTAGCTGAGTGAGCTAAACCAGCCCCTGGTTTAAGCAACCTATCTTACTGCATCACACCTTGTATGGTAACTGATCAGCCCAAGACCGGATTAACCATGCTAAATTGCCCCTTAGTGCTCAGAAAACATACTTAAGGTTAGGTTAGGGTCGTTGGTTTAGGGAATGGGAGTGGACTTTTATAATCTTTATTATTATTGTCACAAGTAGGCTTACATTAACACTGCAATGAAGTTACTGTGAAAGACCCTAGTTGCCACATTCCGGCGCCGGTTGGGGTACAGTGTGGGAGAATCCAGAATGTCCAATCCACCTAGCAGCACGACTTTTGGGACTTGTGGGAGGAAACTGAAGCACCCGGAGGAAACCCACGCAAACACGGGGAGAACATGCAGATTTCAATGTGGGTTTTGATGAGAGATTTAGCCTGCTGCTGCTGAGTAGACTGAACACTGGTTCTGAAATACTGTCACACTGATCCAAATCCTCCCAGTCAATCCAGAGTTCAGATTTAAGTAGAATTATTTAAGTTAAAAAACTGGTACCATTTAATTTATTTAAACTTGGGTCAGCAAACACCGTCACACAAACTACAAGAGATAGTCTTTGAGATTAATTATTCCTTTAATGTCTGTGTTGTTCTGAATGTTGACAGTATTAACCTTCTCCCTAACATGCGCTTACCCTTCTTTAGGTTAATTCTAAAAATGTTTAACTAACTTGCTGGAGTTTTTGAGGAGCTAACAAAAAGCGTTGATGAGGGTAATGCGGCAGATGTGGTGCACATGGACTTTCAAAAGACATTTGATACAATGCCACACAACAGACTTGTGAGCAAAGCTATAGCTCATGGAATAAAAGAAACAGGAGCAACATGGATACAATATTGGCCGAGTAATAGGAAACAGAGAGGACTGGTCAATGGATATTTTTGGGGGCTGGAGGAAGAGTTTAGTCGCGTTCCCCAGAGGGTGGTATTGGGACACCTGCTTTTCTTGATATATATCGATGATCTAGACGTTGGTGTACAGGGAACAATTTCAAAGTTTGCAGATGATACAAAACAAAAGTACTCAGTATCCTGGGATTTATTATTCTGTGGCACAGTGGTTAGCACCGCTGCCTCACAGCACCTGGGACCTGGGTTCAACACTAGCCTTGGGTGACTGCCTGTGTGGAGTTTGCATGTTCTCCCGTGTCTGCATGAGTTTTCTCTGGGTGCTCCTGTTTCCCGCCCCCCCCCCCTCCCCCCGACAGTTCAAAGGTGTGTTGGTTAGGTGGAGTTACTGGGATAGGGATGGGAAGTGGGCCTAGGTAGGGTGCTCTTTCGGTGAGTCGGTGCGGACTTGATGGGCCGAATGGCCTCCTTCTGCACTGTATGGATTCTAAAATTAATAGGGAAATAGAGTAGACGAGCAAAGAGATTATGCTGAACTTATACTTGGGGCAGCACGGTAGCATGGTGGTTAGCATAAATGCTTCACAGCTCCAGGGTCCCAGGTTCAGTTCCCGGCTGGGTCACTGTCTGTGCGGATTCTGCACGTCCTCCCCGTGTGTGCGTGGGTTTCCTCCGGATGCTCCGGTTTCCTCCCACAGTCCAAAGATGTGCGGGTTAGGTGGATTGGCCATGTTAAATTGCACGTAGTGTCCTGTACCAGCCAGGTAGTGTTCCCATACCAGCCTCCCCGGACAGGCGCCGAAATGTGGCGACTAGGGGCTTTTCACAGTAACTTCATTGAAGCCTACTCGTGACAATAAGCAATTTTCATTTTTCATTTTCATAAAAGGTAAGGTTAGACGGGGGGGGGGGGGGGTTGTTGGGTTACGGGTATAGCGTGGATACGTGGGTTTGAGTAGGGTGATCATTGCTCGGCACAACATCGAGGGCCGAAGGGCCTGTTCTGTGCTGTACTGTTCTATGTTCTATACAAGGAACTTGTTAGAACCATTCTTGGAAACTTCTTCTGCACTCTCTCCAATGTGTTCACATCCTTTCTGTGGAGTGGCGCCCAGAACTGTGCACAATGTTCCAGTTGAGGTCTCAAAGGGCATGAACGGAGGTGAGGGAAACGAGAGAAAGAGGAATTCATGGCTCGGACAAAGGGGAATATTAGAGGAGACTTGGCCCAGTGGGTGAGGGGAATTATCAACAGCAGAGAAAGCTGATTGAATGGACTGAATCTTAGTGACAAAGAAAAGCATGCGTTCCTCCTCCATGAGCACTTGTGGGGAGTTGAGGATGGAGGAGGCAGGGGAGAGGGAGAGACCTTCAAAAAGAATTGTTTACGTTGACAATATTAAGATTTAACACACAAATCTTTTATTTTTACTTTTTACAATTTAATGGAGATTTTGCGTGGCCAATCCACCTACCCTGCACATCTTTGGGTTGTAGGAATGAAACCCACGCAGACACAGGTAGAATAAGCAAACTGCACACCGACAATGCCCAGGGCCACGATGAAAGCCGGGTTCTCGGCACCGTGACTCAGCAGTGCTAACCACTGCGCCACCTTTCCACGGGCCACACACAAAACATTTAACACAAAGCTCATTTATTTGGCTTTTATCGAGAATATTAACCCCAATAACTGGACTGGATTTCATCAACATCAGCAGAAACTGACCCACTAAACATATTTGAATCTGGATGTGATTAAGAGCAGAATCCAATCAATGTGGTTACTTATGAAATCTTTGATGTTTCAGCAGGTTGGATGACTGAGTGAATCCCTTCCCACAATCGGAGCAGGTGAACGGCCTCTCTCCAGTGTGAACTCGCTGGTGTACAGTGAGGTGAGATGAGTGTCTGAACCCAGTCCTGCAGTGAGAGCACCTGAATGGTCTCTCCTGGTGGTGAACATGTTAATGGCGCATCAGCATACCGGAACTTTTATAGCACTTCCCACAGTCTGGGCATTTAAACGGTCTCTCCCCAGTATGAATCTGCTGATCTGTCAGCAGGGAGGATGAAGCAGTGAATGCCTTCCAATACTCGGAGCAGGTGACTGGTCTCTCTCCAGTGTGAACTAGCTGGTGTCGCCGCTGTGGATGACTGAGTGAATCCATTCCCACATTTAGAGCAGGTGAATGGCCTCTGCCCCGTGTGAACTCGCCGATGTTTCAGCTAGTGGGATGACCTAACAAATCCTTTTCCACATGTGGGGCAGGTGAATGGTCTCTCCCCAGTGTGGCTACACTGATGAATGTCCAGCTCAGACGGGTAACTGAATCCCTTACCACAGTCCCCACATTTCCATGGTTTCTCCATGGAGTGACTGTACTTATGTTTTGACAGGCCAGATGATTGGCTGAAACCTCTGCCACACATAAAAACTGATGTTTCCACAGTCAGTTCACTGGAACTCTCTCATTCGGGTGTGTGTTGTGTGGGTCTTGGTGCTTTTCCCGTCACACTGATGTTTGAAATCTTTTCTCACAACCAACAGAGAAACATTTCTCCTTTCACATTAAAAGGCCGATGTTATTCAGATTCTGATGTAGCGAGTGAGTCTGTTTCATTTCTGCGATTTTTTGATTGAGTTTCCACTCGCAAAATTTCCTCTCCTAATACCCTGTAAAAGAAGTTTACAAATATCATCACTGTATAGTTATAGAAATTCAGTACAGTCAATTCCAGTTTCTGTGGACTAATCTTTTATCGCTTGTTACCCCAAATAAGTGGTCCAAACAAACTGAAAGAAGACAAAATTAGCAAAGGGAAGCTTCCTAACTAAACCAGAATGTTGCTTCTAGTTTTTTGGAGTTGCTTTGTACCCCGAGGTTCCCACCAGTTGTGGAAGGTAGCAAGCATACCATTGGCTGCCACTGCTCCCTTTCAATTAAAATTTGTAAGGCAGTCTGACAGCCACCCAACCTCCATAGGAACTGCTCATTGAGGTTCTTTCTTAATCAGCCCCAAGAAAAGATCCAGGAGAAGAACTTCAGATTCACCCAGCCTCCTCCACAATGAGCAGCCAAGAATTAGGAGCCTGGGGCTGAAGTGTAACCGAAGGTGAGGAGCAGCCCCTTCAGGAAACTATACAGAGGCTGCAACCTCTCACACTGAACAATGGTCCCTCCTCCAGACTGCAGTTGGGGCTGGGTGAAGTTGTTGTAGTGTCTCCGTTCCTGCAGGCACTAGGACCTGGCGGGAACACACTACGAAGCCACGCCCATTACAGACGTCACCGCATCCACGCATGCGCACCGCTCCATTTCAATCAAGACGGTGGCCGTTAAGCCGGGACTGATATCGGGAAAAAGATCCGAAGTTGCAACCGCAGGACCTACAGGTGCATCTTCCAGGTTTGGGGGCCTTCACGCAGCGTTTAGAAACTCTCTCTCCAAAGCCGGCTCCATCGCTTCCGCCGGATTTCCTCATCCTTACCCTCTGCCCATGAGACAAAAAAGTGTCTCTTTCCCAGACGCCATCACACACTGCGCATGCTCCAACTACTCCCAGGCATTGCGCATGCGCACTGCTGCCCTGTGGTGTCGATAGAGGACATTCACCACCGCGGGGTATGCTGGGTAATGAATGCGCCATTTGCTTGGCGCCATGGTTTGGAGCTACCTGGCAAGCTGGGCGGGCTAACTCATGGAAGCGAAGTGGAAGGCGAGCAGGTGAGGGGGAGGGGGAACTGTTCTGCTGACCCCCCCCCCCCCCCATCAGCAGACCTGGTCCCCCGCCCCCCTCCACCAACAATCCCAACCCCCCCCATATGAAACTAGTCACCTGCTCGCCTTCCAGGCGTTTCCGTGAGCTAGCTAGGGATTGGTGCTTGGAGACAAATTGGAGGTCGAGGACAGTGGGTGCCCGAGGGCGGGCCTGAGGAAGCGCAGGATGCGGGCTGGAGGCTGCCCTAAGAAGGGTGATGGGCGCAGAGGGGATGTTGCGTGCATGTGTGCGTTCCCCAGACCAGGCTGATCATATGGAATGTGAGAGGGCTGTATGGGCCGGTCAAGAGGGCTCGTGTATTTGCGCATTTGAGGTGGTTGAAAGCAGACGTGGCAATGTTAGAAGAAACACACCTGAGGGCAGAGGATCAGACTAGGCTGAGGAAGGGGTGGGTCAGGCAGGTATTTCATTCGGGGCTAAACTCTAAGACTAGGGGAGTTGCGATCTTGATTAATAAGCGGGTGTCATTCGAGGTAGGGAATATAGTGGCGGACTCGGTGGGGGGGGGGGGTGTAGGTACATCATGGTGAGCGGGAAGCTGGAGGGGATATCGGTGGTTTTAGGAAATATTTATGCACCAAATTGGGACGACGTGGAATTCATGAGGTGGGTGTTAGGGAAGATTTCGGACCTGGACTTGCGTAAGCCGATCATGGGAGGCGCCTTCGATATGGTCATTGATCCGAGGTTGGATCAGTCGAGTTCAAGGACGGGGAGAGTGCCAGCCGAGGTGAAGGAGCTAAAGGGGTTTATGGAACAGATGGGGCGGGGGAGGGGGAGCGAGCGGGCGGGGGTGTGGATCCATGGGAGTTCGGTCAGCCAAGAACAAAGGTGTTTTCTTTTTTTCATAAAGTGTACTCCCGGATTGATTTTTTTTCATTTGAGCAGGGCTTTGCTGGCGGGGGTGGTGGATGCCGAGTATTCGGCAATTGTTGTGTCGGACAATGCCCCACACTGGGTGGATTTATGGGTGAGCAAGGATGGGGCACGGCGTCCACAATGGAGATTGGATGTCGGACTGTTAGCAGATGAGGTTGGGTGAGGGAGGCCATTCAGAATTATTTGGAGATAAATGACATGGGGGAAATTTCGGCAGCAACAGTGTGGGAAGCACTGAAGGCAGTAGTTAGCGGGGAGCTAATTTCGATACGGGCTCATAGGGTGAAGGTGGAGCGGGTAGGGATGGATAGACTGGTTAGGGAAAGACTCCAGGTGGACAGAAGGTATTCTGAAGCCCCAGAGGTAGAGTTGTTGAAGGAGCGGCAGAAGCTGCAGATGGAGTTTGGTCTGATATCTACAGGCAGTTCTTGGAAGGGTTGGAGTTTCCAACGGTGGAGGAAGAGTTGGTGGAGGGGTTGGGAGCCCCGATCGGAATTATAGAAGTAGGAGAGAGATTAGAGGCCATGCAGTCTGTTAAGGCCCCGGGACTGGACGGCTACACTGTGGAATTCTACAAGATATTTTCTGGGAGGCTGGGCCCACTGCAGAAACCAGATGGGGTTTGATAAAGGTAGGCAGCTAACGGCCTAGAAGGCTCCTATGGTCACGATGCCTTCCAAGGGGTTGGAGGCGGAGGTAGCGGTTGCTATGGACGCAGAGAAGGCCTTCGACCGGGTTGAATGGAATTATTTGTGGGAGTCCTGGAATGGTTTGGGCAGGGCTTTATTGACTGGGTTCGGTTGCTGTACCAGGCACCAGTGGCGAGTGTGCGGACGAACCGGGTGAGTTTGGACTACTTTAGCCTGCACCGGGGGGGGGGGGGGTCGGGGGGGGGGGGGGGTTAAGGTAGGGAATGTCCCCTCTCCCCACTTGTTTGACTTGGCTATAGAGCCATTGGCGATGGCGCTAAGAGTGCCAAAGGATTGGAAGGAACTATTCCGGGGGGGGTGGTGGAACACAGGGTCTCGTTATATGCAGATGACCTACTCCTATAGAATTCTGACCCATTCGCGGGCATGGGAGAGTTTATGCAAATCTTAAGGGAATTTGGCCGGGTCTCGGGATACAAATTGAACATGGGTAAGAGCGAGGTTTTTGTGATCCGGATGAGAGGGCAGGAGCTGGGGGAGCTGCCGTTTAAAGTGGTGGGAGGGAGTTTCCATTACTTGGGAATTAGGGTGGCACGGGGATGGGAACAGTTACATTAATTAAATTTGACCCGGTTAGTTGAACAAATGAAGGAGGACGTTGGGAGGTGGAACATGCTCCTGTGGTGGGGAGGGAACAGACCGTAAAAATTAGATTATTGTCTGTTTTCCAGTGCCTCCCTATTTTTATACCAAAGACCTTTTTTAAGCGGGTGAACAAGGTGATCTCTGGTTTTGTGTGGGCTGGTAAAACCCCACGAGTAAAGAGAAGTGTTGCTGAGCGGAGGGGGGTGGGCTGGCGCTGCCAATCTTGAGTAACTACTACTGGATGGCAAATATAGCCATGATTAGGAAGTGGGTAGTGGGGGAGGGGTTGGTGTGGGAGCGGGTAGAGGCACAAGCAAGGACACAAGTTTTGGTGCATTGGTAATGGCCCCTCTGCCATTCTCGCCGGCCCGGTACTCCACATGCCCAGTGGTACTGGCGGCCCTGAGAGTTTGGGGGCAGTGGCGGAAGCATATGGGAGTGGAGGGAGTATCGGTGTGGGCTTCAATTTGTGGCAACCACCAGTTAGTCCCTGGGAGCCTGGATGGGGAGTTTTGGAAGTGGCAGAGAGCAGGCACTGAGAGGCTGCGAGATCTATTTATTGATGGGAGCTTTCCATGTTTTGAGGATTTGGAGGCGGAGTTTGAATTGCCGCGAGAGAATGGATTTCGATATCTGCAGATAAGGGATTTTGCACTAAGGCAGGTTCCGACTTTTCCACTTCTATAGCCACAGGGGATACAGGACCGGGTAGTTTTTAGAACGTCGGTGGGGGAGGGGAAGGTTTTGGAAATGTATAACAAACTTATGGAGTGAGAGGAAACCCAGATAGGTGAGCTAAAGCATAAATGGGAAGATGAGCTGGGAGGGGAGATAGAGGTGTGTCTGTGGGAGGATGCGCTGAGCAGAGTCAACACGTCCTCATCATGTGCCAGGCTCAGCCTGATACAATTTAAGGTGGTTCACCTGGCACACATGACAGTGTTTCATTTTCCATTTCAGTGGCCCAGATGAGCATGTTTTTTGGGGTGGAGGACAGGTGTGTGAGGTGCACGGAAGGGCCCGCAAACCTTGTTCACGTCCACCTCCGTTAGGGGATACTGGCAGGGATTTGCAGATGTCATGTCCAGGGTGCTAAAGATGAGGGTTGCGCCGGGTCAAGAGGTGGCAATTTACGGAGTGTCGGAAGATCCGGGAGTCCAGGGGGTGAGAGAGGCTGATGCTTTGGCTTTTGCCACCTTGGTAAACCGGAGACGAATATTGGTAGCTTGTAAGGGATTTGCAAACCCCAAAATCAAAGGTATGGGTTAGCGACATAGCTGGGTTTCTCAGTCTTGAGAAAATTATGTTCAGAGGTGGCAGCCGTTTATCGACTTCTTCGGAGAAAACTAAACTGTCAGTGGGTTCGATACGGTGAGGGGGATGGGGGGAGTTAGGCTATTTTGTGTCTGGAGTAGGCAGGAGCTGTGGGCGAAGGAGGGATGTGTTACTCACTGAATTGTGTTCACATTTGTATTGGTGTCGTTTATTGTTATAAAATCATAAATGCCTTCATAAAATGTTTTTTTAAAAAAAGAGTATTGATAGGCAGAGGGATCTGGGTGTACAGGTCCACAGGTCACTGAACGTGGCAGTACAGGTGGAGAAGGTCGTCAAGAAGACACACGACATGCATGCCTTCATCGGCCGGGGTATTGAGTTTAAAAATTGGCATGTTGCAACTTTACAGACACTTAGTTTAGCCGCAGTTGGAATATAGAGTTCAATTCTGGTCGCCAGACTACCAGAGGGATGTGGAGACTTTGGAGAGGTTACAGAAAAGATTTACCAGATGTTGCCTGGTCTGGAGGGTATTAGCTATGAGAAGAGATTGGAGAAACCAGGTTTGTTCTCACTGGAACGACTGAGGTTGAGGAACGGCCTTATTGAAATCTACAAGATTATGAGGGGTTTAGACAGAGTGGATAGTCAGAAACTTTTTCCCAGGGTGGAAGAGACAATTTCTAGGGGGCATAGGTTTAAGGTGCGAGGGGCAAGTTTTAAAGGAGATGTATGAGGCACGTTATTCTATACAGAGGGTGGTGAAAGCCTGGAACTCGCTGTCGGGGGAGGTAGTGGAAGCAGGGACGATAGTGACGTTTAAGGGGTGTCTTGACAATAATATGAATAAGACGGGAATAGAGGAATGTGGTCACCAGAAGGGGAGGGGTTTTTAGTTCAGATGGGTGGCATGTTTGGAGGGCCTGTTCCTGTGCTGTACTTTTCTCTGTTCTTTATGACCATCAAACTGCATTAACCTTTGACCTGGGTAATTTGACATCCATGACCCTGGTTTGTAGAGACCCAGGTGCCTGATTGATGAAGCAGAACAATGGCAGATAAGGAAAGATAATGAAGCAAATTCTGCTCTCTGGATCCCACTGCCTCATGGGATGTCCTGCCCCATGTGTCCAGAAATCTGCAGCTCTGTTCAGTCACATGAAGATCCGGGGCAGAAACACATAACCCTGAGTAGACGACAACCTCGAATCGAGCGACTGCTGATGTCAAAAGGGTCAATGTGCAGTAGGCAGCAGGAGGGGTCATCCATGACCAGGGAGCAGAAGGGGTTATCCTGGGCCAGGGAGCAGGAGTGGTCATCCTGGGCCAGGGAGCAGGAGTGGTCATCCTGGAGCAGGGAGCAGGAGGGGTCATCCTGGAGCAGGGAGCAGGAGCGGTCATCCTGGACCAGGGAGCAGGAGTGGTCATCCTGGACCAGGGAGCTGGAGTGGTCATCCTGGACCAGGGAGCAGGAGGGTTCATCCTGGACCAGGGAGCAGGAGGGTTCATCCTGGACCAGGGAGCTGGAGTGGTCATCCTGGACCAGGGAGCAGGAGGGTTCATCCTGGACCAGGGAGCAGGAGGGGGTCATCCTGGACCAGGGAGCAGGATCAGTCATCCTGGAGCAGGGAGCAGGATCGGTCATCCTGGAGCAGGGAGCAGGATCGGTCATCCTGGAGCAGGGAGCAGGATCGGTCATCCTGGAGCAGGGAGCAGGATCGGTCATCCTGGAGCAGGGAGCAGGGGCGGCCATCCTGGACCAGGGAGCAGGAGAGGGTCATCCTGGACCAGGGAGCAGGATCGGTCATCCTGGAGCAGGGAGCAGGATCGGTCATCCTGGACCAGGGAGCAGGAGCAGTCATCCTGGAGCAGGGAGCAGGAGCGGTCATCCAGGCAGTGGCATGCAGAGGTCTGGTGATGCCCAGGGCAAATCTTGATTGTATGCCCCAAAGCCCCACGTAAATATTTCATTAAATATCACCAAAAAACCTATAAAAAACGTAGTTGCACCCGTTCTAGAGCTATTCACTGACCTCTTTATCTTTGTCATCTCTAAGGTATAGGACGGCTGCCTGAGGTTAAATTGCGCTGTAAGAGTTAGTCAATTTCTCCTTAGCGCTGGGATTCTAGGGATATCGTTCTCTTCTTCAGTCATTTTGCTCTGCAGCAATGGGTGAGATGTTATGTCTCGAAAGTTGTGCCTCCCTCCTCTGCAACCCCCATGGAGAAGGATAAAAGCAGCAACGTCATGGAAATACTGTTATGACCCTTGTGGAAACAAACTACAAACAACCCAACTAAGACCAATATACAAGACTTCACTTTTATATTAGCAATCACACCAAAATCAACGTAAATTAAACATGAATTAACAGGAAAATTGCAATAATATGACCGATAAATTACACATAGCAGATACAAAGACATATCTCACACATTTCTCAGTCAGCCCATTCAGCACGTATCGCATTCGTTTCAGCCACAATATCCTTCAAAACGTTGAACTTCTTCAAATCAAATTCCATCTTCATTTCTCTAAAGCTTTAGCACCAAGTCTCATCAAACACCGGCATTACTTCACCCAATTTCCACAAATATAATTTTCACAGTCGACACATTTCCAGATCCCTTCTTCTTCACAAAACCCTGGTCATGTGGGGCCTGTTTTTGCACTATGCCAGTGCATAATGGGTTCCCAAATCCAGATATAAAAGCTCTGTTCAAGATCCGAGCTCCAGCAGCTTGCTGTCAAGTAGAACATAGAACATAGAACAGTACAGCACAGAACAGGCCCTTCAGCCCTCGATGTTGTGCCGAGCAATGATCACCCTACTCAAACCCACGTATCCACCCTATACCGGTAACCCAACAACCCCCCCAACCTTACTTTTTTAGGACACTACGGGCAATTTAGCATGGCCAATCCACCTAACCCACACATCTTTGGACTGTGGGAGGAAACCGGAGCACCCGAAGGAAACACACGAACACACGGGGAGGACGTGCAGACTCCGCACAGACAGTGACCCAAGCCGGAATCGAACCTGGGACCCTGGAGCTGTGAAGCATTTATGCTAACCACCATGCTACCGTGCTGCCCCTGTCTCTGAGAATCTCCCATTTATAGGACCCTGGGCTTTAAGTATAAAGGGTAAGAGGGCAAAAGTTAAGAGGCCATGATGAACAACATAGAACATAGAACAGTACAGCACAGAACAGGCCATTCGGCCCTCAATGTTGCGCCGAGCAATGATCACCCCACCCAAACCCACGCATCCACCCCACACCCGCAATCCATCAACCCCCCTCCCCTCCTTAACCTTACTTTTTAGGACACTACGGGCAATTTAGCAAGGCCAATCCACCTAACCCGCTCATCTTTGGACTGTGGGAGGAAACCGGAGCACCCGGAGGAAACCCACGCACACACGGGGAGGACGTGCAGACTCCGCACAGACAGTGACCCAGCTGGGAACTGAACCTGGGACCCTGGAGCTGTGAAGCATTTATGCTAACCACCATGCTACCGTGCTGCCCCTTTATACCGTGCTGAATCTTTATAAAATACTGGTTCTGTCCCAAATGGGTGCCCCTGGCCCAAATGTCAAATTCTGGGCACGACAGTTTAGTAAGTTGACAACTATAGAGAGGGTGCAGAGAAGAGTTTAAAAATGGATCGAAAGATAAAGAATAAATAAAACTCACCCATGGTGGCATTGATTGCCGTCGATTCGGGAGAATTCGCGCCCTTTTTGTTCACGCTCCAGCCGGCGAGTGCAAAGCCGCCTCTTCACCAGCGGCGACCGCGGTGCGCAAGCGCGCTCTGGCCGACCGCGGTGCGCAGGCGCGCTCCGGCCGACCGCGGTGCGCAGGCGCGCTCCGGCCGACCGCGGTGCGCAGGCGCGCTCCGGCCGACCGCGGTGCGCAGGCGCGCTCCGGCCGACCGCGGTGCGCAGACGCGCTCCGGCCGACTGCGGTGCGCAGGCGCGCTCCGTTCTCTTCACGCTGCTGCCCCCATCCAATGGATGCCCGGGGCTAGCGCACCTTCGGCCCCCCCCTCTGCACGCCACTGCATCCAGGACCAGGGAGCAGGAGCGGTCATCCTGGACCAGGGAGCATGAGCGGTCATCCTGGAGCTGGGAGCAGGAGCGGTCATCCTGGAGCTGGGAGCAGGAGCGGTCATCCTGGAGCTGGGAGCAGGAGCGGTCATCCTGGAGCTGGGAGCAGGAGCGGTCATCCTGGAGCTGGGAGCAGGAGCGGTCATCCTGGAGCTGGGAGCAGGAGCGGTCATCCTGGAGCTGGGAGCAGGAGCGGACATTGGAGCAGGGAGCAGGAGCGGTCATCCTGGACCAGGAGGCAGGAGGGTCATCCTGGAGCAGGGAGCAGAAGCGGTCATCCTGGAGCTGGGAGCAGGAGCGGTCATCCTGGAGCTGGGAGCAGGAGCGGTCATCCTGGAGCAGGGAGCAGGAGCGGACATTGTGGAGCAGGGAGCAGGAGCGGTCATCCTGGACCAGGAGGCAGGAGGGGTCATCCTGGAGCAGGGAGCAGAAGCGGTCATCCTGGAGCTGGGAGCAGGAGCGGTCATCCTGGAGCTGGGAGCAGGAGCGGTCATCCTGGAGCTGGGAGCAGGAGCGGACATTGTGGAGCAGGGAGCAGGAGCGGTCATTGTGGAGCAGGGAGCAGGAGCGGCCATCCTGGAGCAGGGAGCAGGAGCGGTCATCCTGGAGCTGGGAGCAGGAGCGGTCATTGTGGAGCAGGGAGCAGGAGCGGCCATCCTGGAGCAGGGAGCAGGAGCGGTCATCCTGGAGCAGGGAGCAGGAGCGGTCATCCTGGAGCAGGGAGCAGGAGCGGTCATCCTGGAGCAGGGAGCAGGATCGGTCATCCTGGAGCAGGGAGCAGGAGCGGCCATCCTGGAGCAGGGAGCAGGAGCGGTCATCCTGGACCAGGGAGCAGGAGCGGTCATCCTGGAGCAGGGAGCAGGGGCGGCCATCCTGGAGCAGGGAGCAGAAGTGGTCATCCTGGAGCAGGGAGCAGGAGGGGTCATCCTGGAGCAGGGAGCAGGAGCGGTCATCCTGGACCAGGGAGCAGGAGCGGTCATTGTGGAGCAGGGAGCAGGAGCGGTCATCCTGGACCAGGAGGCAGGAGGGGTCATCCTGGAGCAGGGAGCAGAAGCGGTCATCGTGGACCAGGGAGCAGGAGCGGTCATCCTGGAGCAGGGAGCAGGGGCGTCCATCCTGGAGCAGGGAGCAGAAGCGGTCATCCTGGAGCAGGGAGCAGGAGGGGTCATCCTGGAGCTGGGAGCAGGAGCGGTCATCCTGGAGCAGGGAGCAGGAGCGGTCATCCTGGAGCAGGGAGCAGGAGCGGTCATCCTGGAGCAGGGAGCAGGATCGGTCATCCTGGAGCAGGGAGCAGGAGCGGTCATCCTGGAGCAGGGAGCAGGAGCGGTCATCCTGGACCAGGGAGCAGGAGCGGTCATCCTGGAGCAGGGAGCAGGGGCGGCCATCCTGGAGCAGGGAGCAGAAGTGGTCATCCTGGAGCAGGGAGCAGGAGGGGTCATCCTGGAGCAGGGAGCAGGAGCAGTCATCCTGGACCAGGGAGCAGGAGCGGTCATTGTGGAGCAGGGAGCAGGAGCGGTCATCCTGGACCAGGAGGCAGGAGGGGTCATCCTGGAGCAGGGAGCAGAAGCGGTCATCGTGGACCAGGGAGCAGGAGCGGTCATCCTGGAGCAGGGAGCAGGGGCGTCCATCCTGGAGCAGGGAGCAGAAGCGGTCATCCTGGAGCAGGGAGCAGGAGGGGTCATCCTGGAGCAGGGAGCAGGAGCGGTCATCCTGGACCAGGGAGCAGGAGCGGTCATTGTGGAGCAGGGAGCAGGAGCGGTCATCCTGGAGCAGGGAGCAGGAGCGGTCATCCTGGAGCAGGGAGCAGAAGCGGTCATCCTGGAGCAGGGAGCAGGAGCGGTCATCCTGGAGCAGGGAGCAGGAGCGGTCATCCTGGAGCAGGGAGCAGGAGCAGTCATCCTGGACCAGGGAGCAGGAGCGGCCATCCTGAAGCAGGGAGCAGGAGGGGCCATCCTGGAGCAGGCAGAGAGAATGCTGTGGGTTTCTACCCTGGACTGTGTGAAGGGGAAATAAATCGTACATGTTAAGGTTATGATATGATTTAAGAATGAGGTTTCAGTCGGAATAAAACACCAGAAAAGGGGTTACAGATTGTTACAAAAATTCAAATTGAGCTTTGTAAAACTTTAAGCACAAGTCAGCAGAATTTGCAGCAGTGTTCTCACAAGGACAGCGAACTTCAATAACAAGGAACAGGAGGTAACGGCTGTCTCAGTAACAGATAGGGACAGTGGACAATAACAAGGAACAGGAGGTAACGGCTGTCTCAGTAACAGATAGGGACAGTGGACAATAACAAGGAACAGGAGGTAACGGCTGTCTCAGTAACAGATAGGGACAGTGGACAATAACAAGATAAGCAGTGCCTGCAAAGAGTAGGTGAAAGTGTGTGTTTATATATACCAGATTGAAACTTTAAACAATGACTGTGCATGTATTCAATAAGTTAGAACTATGTGCCACTTTGTGTGAACAATAAAATCAGTTCAGCGAGATGCTTGTTGAGCTTTCTCTCGTAAATCTGCTCGGATATTCCTGTGAATCATTTGTTCGGAGAAGTTAACGGTGCCAGCTTGAGAACGATGACAACTGACAGTGAGGTTTCTGTTCATTTACAGGATACTGGAAGAGGAGGTTTAACAGACTGGAAACACAAACCAGACATCACATGGCGATCTGACAGAGTCACTCGATTCATCAGAACCTGAATATCAGCAGCTTCTGGGTCTGGAAGGTAAAAGGTTTGTCTGTTCTGTCTATGAGGGAAGATTTCAGGTCTCAGTGAGACTGGAAAAGCCCCGAGATTCACAAACCCTGGTTAAACCAAACCTGGAGAACTGTGTTCAGTTCTGGGCAATAAACCTGAGGAAGGATGGAATGGCCTCGAAGGGAGTGCAGCACAGATTTACCTGAGTGATATCTAAACCCCTCCCGGGTTAAATTACATGGTGCAACTACAGGAAAGACTGTGTGGACTGTGCACATTCTCCCCAGTCTGCGTGGGTTTCCTCCGGGTGCTCCAGTACCTCCCACAAAAATGTGCAGGCTAGGTGGATCGGCCGTGCTAAATTGACCCTTTGTGTACAAAGGTAGTGTTATGGGAATAGGGTGGGAGATTAAGCCTCGGTAGGGTGTTCTTTCAGAGGGTCAGTACAGACTCGATGGACCGAATGGGCTCTTTCTGCACTGTAAGGATTTATTGGAAAGAGCCTTAGAGTCATAATGGTACAGAGGAGGCCATTCCACCCATTAAATCATGCCAGCTCTCCACAGCAATCCAGTCAGTCCCGTTCTCCTGCTCTATCCCATGTCCTTGCAGGTTTATTTCCCTCGTGTCTCTCCAATGTTGTTCAAAATCATTCATCGTGTCTATTTCCACCCCCTCGTGGGCAGCAGGTTTTGGGTCATTATCACTCACTGTGTAAAAATATTCTCCCTCACATCCCCGTCTATCTCTTATCCAAAAATGTGTAAATCTCTGTCCCAGATCCAAACCCGTCAGAATCTTGAGAACCTGAATGAAATCTCCCCTCAGCTTCTTTTGCTCCAACTATTCTGGTAAATCTGTAACTTCTCAAGAATCTTCACATCTTTCCTAAAGTCTGGTGACCAAATCTGTACATGATACTGGAGATGTGACCTAACCAGAGCTTTAGAAAGATTCAGCATAACTTCCCGGGTTTTGTATCAGTTTTCCTGCTTGTAAAGCTCGACACCCCATTTGCTTTACTAACTAATCTCTCAATATGTCTTGCAGATATACAAAATCCTTTTCCTTTACTTCCCACCTCTATCTCTGTCCTTTCTGAGAGGCCAGAGTCCTGTGTAGGTCCAGACCAAGTGGAAGGTTCCCTCCCTGGTGGATATTAGCGAATCGGTTGAGTTTTCACAATAATCCAGTAACTTTCATCATCACTTCTTCCTGGTCTCCGGTAGCACGGTGGTTAGCACTGTTGCTTGACAGCTCCGGGGTCCCAGGTTCAATTCCCGGCTTGGGTCACTGTCTGTGCGGAGTCTGCACTTTCTCCCTGTGTCTGTGTGGGTTTCCTCCAGGTGCTCCAGTTTCCTCCCACAGCCCAAAGATGTGCAGCTCAGGTGGATTGGCCATGATAAATTGCCCTGAGTGTCCAAAAAGGTTAGGTGGGGTTACTGGGATAGAGTGGAGGTGTGAAGCAACAGAAAAGTATATTTAGCCTTCAGAGAGCAAGTCTGCAATAATTTGAAATGAATTCCAGGATCTCTGATCAATCCGATATCCATTATCGGGAAATGTGTTTGCAGACAGGAAGCAGGTGAATATCCTCTCTCCACTTTGTAATTGACAAGTTTACAATTGTGATGACGATCAAATCCTTTAACACGCACACACACATACACACCCTCTGTGCAGTGTGAACTCACTGACGAGTCAGAAGTTTAAATGACTGAGTGAATCGCTTCCCACACACGGAGCAGGTGAACAGTCTCAGCCCAGTGGGAACTTGCTGGTGTATCCACAGATTGGATGATTAATGAATCCAATCTCACATCATATCACTGCCCAGCCTTTCCCCAGTATGAACAATTTGATGATTGATCAGGTCAGTTGAAACATTTCCACACATGGAGAGAGTGAATGACTGTCCAACAGGCGACTGTGTGATTGAGTGAATCCCTCCACACACAGAGCAGGTATTCAGCCTTTCCTCAGTATGAACTCACTGGTGTCTCAGAAGGGTGTATGTCTGATATACTCTCTACTCACACAGGGCATCAGACAGCCCCTCCCCGTTGTGAGTGCGCTGGTGTGTCAGCAGGTTGGATGACTGTGAATCCCTTCCCACACTTAGAGCAGCTGAACGGCCTCTCCCCAGTGTGAAGTCGCTGGTGTGTCAGCAGGTAGGATGAGGTAGTGAATCCTTTACCACACACAGGGCAGGT
The DNA here is from genome assembly GCF_902713615.1 of Scyliorhinus canicula. Classification (NCBI taxonomy): domain Eukaryota; kingdom Metazoa; phylum Chordata; class Chondrichthyes; order Carcharhiniformes; family Scyliorhinidae; genus Scyliorhinus; species Scyliorhinus canicula. The sequence continues at coordinate 1,327,595 of NW_024055760.1, read as the reverse complement.
GAATGGTCTCTCCCCAGTGTAAATACGCTGATGTACAGTGAGATCAGATGATCGCCTGAACCCAGTCCTACAATCAGAGCACCTAAACGGTCTCTCGTCAGTGTGAACATGTTGATGGGACATCAGTTCCTCAGAACTTGTATAACACTTCCCAGAGTCTGGACATTTAAACGGTCTGTCCTCACTGCGAACCCACTGGTGTCTCAGTAGGTTGGATGATCGAGCAAATCCCTTCCCACACCAGGAGCAGCTGAATGGCCTCTCCCCAGTGTAAGTGCACTGGTGGGTCAGCAGTTGTGATGAGGCACTGAATCCCTTCCCACACTCACTGCAGGGGAACAGCCTCTCCCCAGTGTGAGTTCGCTGGTGTTCCAGAAGACTATATCTCTGAGTGAATCTCTTCCCACAGTCAGAGCAGGTGAATGGCCTCTCCTCAGTGTGAATGTACTGGTGTCGCTGGAGGTTGTGTGAGTGACTAAATCGCTTCCCACACTTGGAGCAGGTGAATGGCCTTTCCCCACTGTGAATGTACTGGTGTGTCAGCAGGTAGGATGAGGTAATGAATCCTTTCCCACACTCAGAGCAGGTGAACGGCCTCTCTCTGGAGTGACTGCAATGATGTACAGTCAGATCAGATGATCGCCTGAACCCAGTCCCACAGCCAGAGCACTTGAACGGTGCCATGTCAGTGTGAACACATTGATGGGACATAAGTTCCTCAGAACCTCTACAGTGCTTCCCGCAGTCTGGGTATTTAAAAGGTATCTCGTGGGTGTGAACTCGCTGGTGTCTCAGCAGGTTGGCTGAGTGAGCTAATCCCTTCCCACACTCGGAGCAGCTGAACGGCCTCTTCCCAGTGTGGACTGATTGGGGTCAATAGGTGGGATGAGGTAGTGAATGTCTTCCCACACTCGGAGCAAGTGAGCGATCTCTCCCCTGTGTGAGTGTCACTGTGAATTTCCACTTCAATGGGTAATTGTATCCCTTCCCACAGTCCGCATGTTTCTATGTTCTCTCTCTGCTGTAACTGCGTTTGTCTCAACAGGACAGCTGATCGGCTGAAATCTCAGCCACACAGAACCTGAGCACAGTTTCCACTGTGAACGGTGTTGTTTCCCTTCCATGTTCAAAATCCATCAGCATTTGGATGATGATGAAATTTTCACCCATTCCTTTGTTCTCTGTAGATTTAACAGTTCTAATGCAGTCCCAGCTGGTCCCCCACATTAAACCTCCCTATGAACCCAAGATCTTTATTGCTTAATCACACCAAGGTTCAGTCATGCTCACAGACCTACAAAGGCTCCCAGTTAAGAAGCAGATACATTAAAAAATACCCCATGCTCTTGTTCCCCCCTCACCCCCTTCCACTCTCTATAATCTCCTCCATGTCATTCTCTATCTCTCTATAATCTCCTCCATGCCATTCTCTATCTCTCTGTAATCTCCTCCACGTCATTCTCTATCTCTCTGTAATCTCCTCCATGTCATTCTCTATCTCTCTATAATCTCCTCCATGCCATTCTCTATCTCTCTGTAATCTCCTCCATGTCATTCTCTATCTCTCTGTAATCTCCTCCATGTCATTCTCTATCTCTCTATAATCTCCTCCATGTCATTCTCTATCTCTCTGTAATCTCCTCCATGTCATTCTCTATCTCTCTATAATCTCCTCCATGCCATTCTCTATCTCTCTATAATCTCCTCCATGTCATTCTCTATCTCTCGAAAATCTCCCCCATGCTCTGGTCTCTCTCTCTCTGTAATCTCCTCCACGCTCTTATCTCCCAGTCTCTGCAATCTGCTCCAGCCTCACAACCTCCAAGGTCTCTGCACTCCTCTCATTCCAGCTTCCTGACCATTCCTGATTTTAATCACTCCATGTTTGGTATCCATGCCTCGAGCTGAGGCCATAAACTCTGGAATTTCCTCCCCAAGCCTCTTGACTTCTCTATCTTCCTGTCCTCCTTTAAGATACTCGGTAAATCCAACTCTGACCATCTGCCTCTTATCTCCTTATATGACTCTGTGTCAAATATTGCTTTTTAACCCACCCATGGAGCACCTCAGAATGGTCCATTAGTTGAAGGGCGCTATATAAATATACATTGTTATTGATTTGGACATGTATCACTGTTCGTTCATCATCACTGGGTGAATAACCTGTAACTCCAGCATTGTGGGAGTCCCTTCACCACACAGACAGCAGCGGTTCAAGAAGGTCAAACATCATCTTCTCCACAGGTAACTGGGGATGGGGAATATTTGCTGCTGGTCTTGTTGGTGAAAGGACAAGGGAGTGGGAGGGGCTGATTGGCTCTGGCACAGAGAGCCAGCACAGACAGGACGGGCTGAATGGCCTCAGTCTGTATTGTGACCATTCAATGATTCACTGATAAAGAAGCGATGTTGGAGACCAGGGAACAACCTCTGGAACCAATGGCCAACCTCATACAAAGCAGCTTGTCATTGATCTGGGGGCTGCGGCCCCGCTCGGTGTAAACAGGGGGAGGGGGGGATCCGCTCAGTTTATTCCTGGGGTTTCCGGAGCCTCTCTGTCCACCCGCCGGACCCTTCGCCCCGCCATCCCCCCCTTTACCCATTGTGGACCCATCTGCCCATCACACGCACTGCGCATGCTTCACTCACAGTCCAGCTCCGCCCCTCATTCACTCCCATTGGCTGGAGGACCAGCCGCTCATGTCCGGTCTTCCAATCCCGCCCCTCTGTTCCTATTGGTCCAGAGCCGCCACCGATCACTCCCCGCGCATTGTGACATTTTGGGCTGTGCCCAGCGCATGCGCGGTTCAGATTGTCGTTGACGGTGCGAGGAGCAGGAAAGAAACAATGGAGCAAATTTCAGGATTGGAGCCGGTGGGTGGCCGGGGAGCAATAGAAGCTGCGCAGTGAGCCGGGAGGCTTCATAAATACCCCGTGGAGGCTTCAACTCCCGAGTAAAATGTTAACGGTCCCGTCTTAAACAGCACCGAACAGAGTGAGAGCTGAGCGGTAGACAGGCCCGGGTTACCGGCCGCCATCTTTACAGAGGACAAGGTGCCACAGGGCGCATGCGCTGCGAGCCTGGACCGGATACCAACTCTCCCGGATTGACTGACTGGAGTCTCCAGGATTTTATTTTATTCATTTGTGGGAGTCACTGGCTGGGCCAACATTTATTGCCCATCCCTAATTTCCCTCAAACTAAGCGGCTTCCTCGGCCATCTCGGAGGGCATTTAAAGAGTCAACCACATTGCTGTGGTTTGGAATCGTGTCGGCCAGACCAGGTAAGGACGGCAGATTTTCTTTTCGGTTCATTCACGGGATGTGGGTGTCGCTGGCTGGGCCAGCATTCACTGCCCAGCCCTAATTGCCCTTGAACTGAGTGTATCTCAGAGAGCATTTTAAGAGTCAACCAGCTGACTGTGGATCTGGAATCACATGTAGGCCAGACCAGGTAAGGATAGAAGATTTCCTTCAGTGAAGGACAGGAATAAACCAGATGGGTCTTTGCAACAATCGACAATGGTTTCATGGTCATCAGTAAACTTTCAATGAATTCAAATTTTAGCTTCTGCGTTGGTGAGATTCATACCCGGGTGTCGAGAAAATCATTGGGACGGTAAAAAATATTTGTGTGACTCTGGAACATGATTAGGACAGTAAAGATATTAATTTTGGGTCTCTGGAAAATCATTGGGACAGTAAAAAGTATTTGTGTGACTCTGGAACATGATTAGGACAGTAAAGATATTAATTTTGGGTCTCTGGAAAATCATTAGGACAGTAAAAAGGATTCTGTTTTGTAAGCTGGATGTTTTGAGATGACCTGAGGTTATGAGAATGTTGAAATCCTTCATTTAAAATGGGTAAAATTGGGGCTTAATATTTATCCTAAATAGCTATCTTTTCCCTATTAGGTGTGTTAGGAAATAGTTGACTTCTACACCCGAGCTTTATAAAGATTCACAGAATAGAATTAGAACCATAGAATTCCTATAGTGCAGAAGGAGGCCATTCGGCCCATCGAGTCTGCACTGATTCTCTGAAAGGGCACCCTGCCTAGGCCCACACCCCTACCCTGTCCCTGTAACCCCATAGCCCCACCTAACCTGCACATCCCTGGACACTAAGGGGCAATTTATCAAGGACAATCCACCTAACTTTCCCTTCTTTGGACTGTGGGAGGAAACCTGAGCACCGGGTGGACACCCACGCAGACATGGGGAGAAAGTGCAAACTCCACACAGACAGTCACCAAGGCCGGAATTGAACCTGGGTCCGTGGCACTGTGAGGCAGCAGTGCTAATCACCATGCCACCAGAAGCATAGTTTCACTATCAATATTGCTGTTTATGAAGCTCAAGATGGAATTTGCTTTGCCAACTACTCTTAATATGTCTTGTAGATATACAAAATCCCTCTTCACCTCTTTCTCTCTCCTCCCAAAGAGGCCAGTTCAGTTTTTATAACAATCCAGCAGTTTTCATGGTCACTTTTTCCCAGTGACGGCCCCACAAATGACCAGATTCATTCAGCTCAATTTCACAACCTGCCTTTGTGTTTTTGTGGGTTCTCTCTCACTTTCTATTTTTTCTTTTTAATCAGTTTCACAGGGTGTTCGAAGGGGAGGCTTCAAAGTCCGAAAACTCAAACCAAGCATCACATCAGGATCTGACAGAGCCCTCAATTTATCATATCCTGAATATCAGCAGATTTTGAACATGGAAGGAAAAAGCATCGTTCACAGTGGGGAGAAACCGTACACGTCATCGGGCCCCATGAGACAGAAATGCAGCCGCACTGAGGAGAAACCGTGGAAATGTGCGGACTGTGGGAAAGGATTCACTTCCCCATCCAGGCTGGAAACTCATCGACGCAGTCACACTGGGGAGAGACCATTCACCTGCCCCAAGTGTGGGAAGGGATTCACTGGGTCATCCACCCTGCAGAGACACAAGTGGGTTCACACTGATGAGAGACCGTTTCAATGTCCAGACTGCGGGAAGAGCTATAAAAGTTCTGGGAATCTGATGCACCATCAACGTGTTCACACTGAGGAGAGACCGTTCAGGTGTTCTCACTGTGGGACTGGGTTCAGACGATCATATAACCTCACTGTGCATCAGCGAATTCACACTGGGGAGAGGCCATTTGCCTGCACCAAGTGTGGGATGGGATTCACTCAGTCATCTAATCTGTCCAGACACCAGCGAGTTCACACTGGGGAGAGACCGTTCACCTGCTCCCAGTGTGGGAAGGGATTCACTGAGTCATCTAATCTGTCCATACACCAGCGTGTTCACACTGGGGAGAGACCATTCACCTGCTCCCAGTGTGGGAAAGGATTCACTCAGTCATCTACTCTGTCCATACACCAGCGAGTTCACACTAGGGAGAGACCATTCACCTGCTCCAAGTGTGGGAAGGGATTTATTCAGTTAACAGCCCTGCGGAATCACCAGCGAGTTCACACTGGGGAGAGACCATTCACCTGCTCCAAGTGTGGGAAGGGATTTACTAAGTCATCCCACCTGCTGAATCATCAACGTGTTCACACTGACGAGAGACCGTTTCAATGTCCAGACTGCGGGAAGTGCTACAAAAGTTCTGGGAATCTAATGTGCCATCAACGTATTCACACTGATGATAAACCGTTCAGATGCTCTCACTGCAGAACTGGGTTCAGACAATCATCTGACCTCACTGTACATCAGCGAATTCACACTGGGGAGAGACCATTCACCTGCTTGAAGTGTGGAAACAGATTCATTCAGTTATCCCACCTGCTGAGTCACCAGCGAGTTCACACTGACGACAGACCGTTCAGGTGCTCTCACTGCGGGACTGGGTTCAGACGATCATCTGACCTCACTGAACATCAGCGAAGTCACACTGGAGAGAGGCCATTCGCCTGCTCTCAGTGTGGGAAGGGATTCACTCAGTCATTCTCCCTGCAGAGACACCAACGAGGCCACAAGTAACGACAATGATTGGGTTTTGCTGTTCCTCACATTCAGGACTGAACCATGTTCATTTGGGTCTCTTTCTGCTGATGACAAACTCCAGCCCATTTACAGGGGCTAATATTCTGGCTAAAAGTCAAATAAATTAGATTTGTGTTAAATACGCAGTGTGTCCTGCAAAGATGGAACACACTCCCACTCTCCCTCGCGGGGAGAGTCCAGCTGATCAAAATGAACGTACTGCCCAGGTTCCTCTTCCTGTTTAGATCCATTCCGATCTACATCCCCAAGGCCTTTTTCAAAATGCTGGACAAACCTATCATGGTGTTTGTATGGGGGGGGGGGGGGGGGGGGGGGGGGGTAGGGTAAAAATGCTAGGATCCCAAAGAAGGTCCTACAAAAAACAAAATCCAGGTGGGGGCTAGCCCTCCCGAATCTACAATTCTACCACTGGGCGGAAACAGCCGAGCGAGTAAGGGGATGGATCCAGGAGCCAGAAGCCGAGTGGGTGCGTGCGGAGGAGGCCTCCTGCATGGGGACCTCCCTCCGGGACCTCGCCACGGCAGCACTCCCATCCCCACCCAAAAAACACTCCAGCAGCCCAGTGGTGACAGCCACCCTCCAATCCTGGAACCAACTCCGGCAGCAATTTGGCCTGACCAAAATGTCGGACAAGCACTGTTCACACCAGCACTGACTGACTGACGCCACCTTCAAAAGTTGGAGGCAGGACGGGGGGTCACTGACAGTCAGGGACCTATACACGGACGACAGGATCGCAACACTGGATGAACTGACAGAGAAATTTCGGCTAGCCAGGTCAGCTCAAAAACTTCCTACGAAAGGAGACAAGGACGTACCCACAACCGCCACGACGGACACTACTGGAGGACCTGCTGGACACAAGTATCCTAGAGAAAGGGAACTGTAGCAACATTCTTGACCGACTGGTAGAAAGGGACGACACCGTACTGGACGCAACAAGAATGAAATGGGAGGACGACCTGGGGATTGAGATAGGGTGGGGACTCTGGAGCGAAGCACTGCATAGGGTCAACTCCACCTCCATGTGCGCAAGGCTCAGCCTGACGCGACTAAAAGTGGTACATAGAGCCCACTTAACAAGAAACCGTATGAGTAGGTTCTTCCCGGAGGTGGAGGACAGATGTGAACGGTGCCAAAGAGGCCCGGCCAACCACGCCCACATATTCTGGTCTTGCCCCAGACTTGCAGGGTACTGGACAGCCTTCTTCGAGGCTATGTCCAAAGTGGTGGGAATCAGGGTGGAGCCATGCCCGATAGTGGCGGTCTTTGGGGTTTCGGACCAGCCAGATCTATTCCTGGGGAGGAGGGCGGATGCCCTTGCCTTTGCCTCCCTGATCGCCCGCCATAGAATCCTGTTTGGCTGGCGATCAGCAGCACCACCCAGAGCTGCAGACTGGCTGTCCGACCTCTCGGAATCTCTCCAAATGGAGAAAATCAAATTCGCCATCCGAGGGTCAGACGACGGCTTCCACAGAACGTGGGAGCCATTCATGCAATTGTTCCGGGACCTGTTTGTGGCCAACGAACAAGAGGAAGAATAGTCGGGTGGCCAAGAATCAGGGGAAAATGGACGGGAATCGGGGGAAGGTAGCCGGGGGGGGGGGGGGGGGGGGTTCGTTATGGGGGTTTGATGGCAAGCTAAGGCCCAAAACCAAACTGTAAATAAATGCCCATAAACATGTGCCTTGGCCATATTGGGGAATGTAAAATATGTATGCTGGCTAAAGGGGGCGGCCACAGTTGTTATTATGAAGATGCTTACGTGTAAATATATATGTTAATTTCTCCGTGTTTTTTTTCTAATAATTTGTAATTTGTTGGATATAAAATATGAAAACTCAATAAAAAACATTTTTTTAAAAAACGCAGTGTGTTGAAACATTTTTTTTAAACAAACAATTTTAATGAGGTCTTTTCCGACATTGTAAACAGTAGAATTACAGAACATGAAAAAAGGGCTGTACAGTAAACAAAGTACATAGTGCAATTGCCGTAGTCCACCCCACCCAGATCTGCCTAAATGGCCCCCTATACTACATTACCCTAACCCTCCCCCCCCCCCCCCCCCCCCCCCCCGCCCTGCTGACGATCAATTATCCGCAAATAAGTCAATGTATGGTTGCCACCTCCGGGCGAACCCTAACAACGACCCTCTCAAGGCGAACCTGATTTTCTCTAAGCCCAGGAAACTCGCCATATCTGACAGCCAGTCTTCCGACTTCGGGGTCTTTGAGACCCTCCAAGCTAGAAGTATCCGTCCCCGGGCTACCAGGGAAGCAAAGGCCAAAACGTCGGCCTCTTTCTCCCCCTGGACTTCCGGGGCCCCTGAAACCCCAAAACATCGCCACCTCTGGACTCATTGCCACCCTCGTATTCAATAGTCTGGACATGACGTCCTCGAACCCCAACCATTATCTCCTAAGTTTTGGACACGCCCAAAACATGTGGACATGGTCTGCCGGTCCTCTCAGACACTTTACACACCTGTCCTCTACGCCAAAGAATCTGCTCATCCGGGACACTGTCATGTGGGCCCGGAGGACGACCTTAAATTGAATCTGGCCAGGCCTGGCACATGTTGCAGTCCCATTAACCCTGCTCAGCGCGTCCACCCACAGGCATTCCTCAATCTCCCCTCCCAACTCCTCCTCCCATGCCTCAGCTCCTCGGTCTGCATCTCCTCCGCCCCCATGTGCTCCTTGTAATTATCCGAGACACTTCCCTCCCCCACCCATCCTCTCGACACTACCCGATCTTGGAATCCCTTTAGAGGCAAGAGTGGAAAAGATGGTACCTGCCTGCGCAAAATGTCCCGCATCTGAATATACCGGAATTCATTCCCGCTCGTCAGCCCAAACTTGGCCTCCAGCGTCCCCAAGCTAGGGAAGCTCCCTTCCAAAAACAAATCACCATCCGCTCAATCCCAGCCCTCCGCCATACCCGGAACCCCCGTCCAACCTCCCTGGGGCAAACCGATAGTTGTCACATATCGAGGACCAGACCAATGCTCCCGTTGCTCCCACGTCCCCCCTCCACTGTCCCCAGATCCAAAGGGTCGCCACCACTACAGGGCTGGTGGAGAAGCGCGCCGGCGGGAATGGCAGAGGCACCGTCACCAACGCACCCAGACTGGTATCCCTACACGAGGTTGCCTCCACCCGCTCCCAAGCTGACCCTCCCCCCACCACCCACTTCCTTATCATGGCTACGTGAGCCGCCCAATAATAGTTGCTGAAATTCGGCAGTGCAAGCCCCCCTTCCCCCCCCGGTTCCGCTCGAGCATCACCCTCTTCACTCGCGGGGACTTGCCCGTCTATACAAAGCCCAAAATGATCTTGCTTACCCTCTTAAAAAAGGAACGTGGAATGAAAATGGGGAGACACTGGAACACGAATAAGAACCTCTGGAGGACCGTCATTTTCACTGTCTGAACTCTCCCAGCTAACGACAGCGGGAGCGCATCCCACCTCCGAACCAGCCCCTTCCAACCCTCTGAAGCCCTCAGAGCAATTGCCAGCAGCTCTATAGCGGAAACAGCAGTGGGGAGAGGGGGCACCCCTGTCCCGTCCCGCAGTGCAGTCTAATATAGTCGGAAGTCGTCCTGTTTGTCCTCGTACTTGCCTCCGGGGCCTGATATAGCAGCCTGACCCAGTCGATGAAACCCACCCCAAATCCAAACCATCCCTGCAGCTCCCATAAATAGTCCCACTCTAATCGGTCAAATGCCTTCTCCGCGTCCATTGCCACCACTAACCCCACCTCCTTTCCCTCTGGGGGACATCACGATCACATTGAGCAATCTTCTTATATTCGCCACCAGTTGCCTACCTTTAATGAACCCTGTTTGGTCCTCCCTAATATCACTCGGCACACAATCCTCAATCCTAGTGGCTAAAAGCTTTGCCAGCAGTTTAGTGTCCCCGTTAAGAAGGGAGATCGGCCGATAAGACCCACACGTCTCCGAGTTCTTGTCCCGTTTCAAAATCAAGGAGATGGTGGCCTGCGACATTGTCTGGGACAGCACCCCCTGTCCCTTGCCTCATTAAAAACCTTGACCAGCAGCGGCCCCAATATGCCGGAGAACTTAATTATAAAATTCAACCAGGTACCCATCCGGCCCCGATTCCTTACCCGACTGCATGGCCTTTAAGCCCTCAAGTATCTCCTCAGCTCGACCCAATGAGAGGCATGGTCGGAAATGGTGTTTGCCGAATACTGCGCACCCACCACCCCTGTCAATAGATCCCTACTCAGTATTAAAAAATCGATCCGGGAGTAGACCCAATGGACGTGCGAGAACAGGAGAACTCCTTCCCTGTCGGCCTTCCAAACCTCCACGGGTCGACCCCCCTGCCACCCGCCCCCCGCATCTGCTCCATGAACTCCCTCAGCTCTTTTCCCATTGCTGACACTCGATTTTGAGCACGACCGGCCCAGGCCTGGATCCATAACTGTATTGAAGTTCCCTCCCATAACCAGCTTGTGGGAACCCAGGTCGGGGATCTTCCCCAGCACCCTCTTTATGAAATCCGCATCATCCCAGTTTGGCATGTATATGTTGACCAGGACCACCTTCCTCCCTTCCAGCTGACCGCTAACCATAATGTAGCGACCTCCCCCATCCAAAGTAATACTCCCACCTCAACCTGCACCCGCTTGTTCACCAGAATCGCGACCCACCTGGTCTTAGTATCTAGCCCTGAGTGGAATACCTGCCTAACCCAGCTCTTCCTCAACCTAATCTGGTCCGCTACCTTCAGGTGCGTCTCCTGCAACATTATCACATCTGCCTTTAAAGCCCTAAGATGCGCAAACACCTTTGCCCTCTGCACCGGACCATTTAGCTCTCTAACGTTCCATGTGACCAGCCTATTTGGGGGCACCTTGCCCCCCCCCCTCTTGCCGGTCAGCCATCCCCTTTCCTGGGCCTGCCCCCAGCCCCTGTCCTGCGCCTCTGTAGCCCCGCCTCCTTGCAGCGCCCATCCCCAACCTCTTCTCCGCTTCTAAAATCAAATCCCTCCCTTGTCAGTCGAACAACACCCCCCCCCCCCCCCCAGCAACAACACTCTGTAACCTAACCCCATCCCTAATCTGATTGTATACACCCCCCCCCCCCCCCCCCCCCCACTGTGCTCCTGCAGACTAGCTCACCCAGCTAGCCTGGTGGCCCACGGCTCCGGCATGTCTCCCACCTACTGTTGCCTACCTGCCCTCCCTCCGCCCATCAAAACCATCGCCCTCATCAACCCAGCCCCGCCAACCTCCCACTTTAAGAAACGCCAACCAAAGTCAGTGGAGAGAAAAACAAAGCCAAACTCCCATCATAATACAGATCAAAGTAATACTACTCAAAATAATACAGTCAGAAATCCCCACCATCATCCCCCTCACAACACAGAAAACCCACCAAAATCGAGTAATTAAAAAAAAACCCTACTTTCCCCTTCTTACAGTAAGAAGTCTTACAACACCAGGTTAAAGTCCAACAGGTTTGTTTCAAACACGAGCTTTCGGAGCACGGCTCCTTCTTCATTCACCTGAAGAAGGAGCCGTGCTCCGAAAGCTCGTGTTTGAAACAAACCTGTTGGACTTTAACCTGGTGTTGTAAGACTTCTTACTGTGCTCACCCCAGTCCAACGCCGGCATCTCCACATCATGGTTCCCCTTCTTAAACAGAGTACAGTTATCGAAGAGAAAAAGCCAAGAACGAAAACGAACGAACGAATAAATCAGTGCAAATTAAAACAAACAGGAAAAACAGTTTCTCAAACTTAGAGCAGAATGTTCCCAAGTTGGCACCAGTCCTTTCCTCCTGGCGAACTCCAGATTGTCCTCAGGCAACTCAAAGTAATGATGTTGGTCCTCATGCGTAACCCAAAGTCGTGCTGGATGCAACAGTCCAAACTTAACCTGCTTCTTGGACAGGATCAACTTGACTTGATTAAAGCCTGCCCTCCTCTTGGCCAACTCCACGCTTAGATCTTGGTACACCCACAAAATGCTGTTATCCCCCTTCCAGCTCCGCGTGCGATTGGCCCACTGGAGAACGCGCTCCTTATCCAGGTACCTGTGGAACCTGACCACCATCACCCGAGGGGAGTCTCCCTGCCACGGCTTCCTCGCCAGCGCTCTGTACGCCTGATCCACGTCCAATGGTCCGGGGGAAAATCCCATTTCCCAGCAGCTTCTGGAACATGTTTGCCACAAACTCCCCGGGATCAGCCCCCTCCTCCCCCTCCAGGAGGCCAGCAATCCTTAGGTTCTGCCTACAGGACCTGTTCTCCAAATCCTCTATCTGTTCCAGCAGCCTATTTTGCCGGTCCCTCAGCATCCCCACCTCCATCTCCACCGCCGCCTGCTGTTCCTCCTGCTCAGCTAGCGCCTTCTCCAGTTTCTGGGTCGTCCGGTCCTGGGTATCCAGCCTCCGTTCCATCCTCTCCACCGTTTCCTTAATCGGGTCCAGACATTCCCATTTCTGCCTGGCGAAGCCTTCCCGGATGACCTACATCAGCTCCTCCGTTGATGGTTGGACCAAAGACCCAGGGGTCTGGAGACCGGCCATCATGTCCGCTGTTGCAGCCAACACCCAGCTCTAGCCTGTCTTTTTGTTTCTTCCCTTTCGATCCCTTCGGGCTTCCGTATACCACAGACACTTGTTCACTGTTTCTTCAAGTCCAGCGCTTAAAAGCGCAAAAAAAGTCAGGGGAAAGGTCCGAATGTCCAGCCAGAGAGGGAGCCAGCAAATGTGCGACCTACTCCCTCATGGTCGCCACCAGAAGTCTCGTGTTGAAACGTTTTAATATCTTTGACACAAGTTAGTTCCTTTTGAAGTACTCTCGCTCTCCGCTGTCTCTTCCACCCTCACCTCCAACAAGAAGTGTGAGGAGCTTGTGGAGCTTCTTTGTGACTGAGATTGAGTCAATCCGATCAGCTGCCTCTGCTGCTTCCCTCCCTTCCACGAGCCCACCGGACCAAACTGTCTCTAAATTTCATCCTTTCCCGAGCCCTGAACCCACATCTTTCTCCAGTTTCTCTCCCATCTCCCCTCATGCCCTCTCAGAGATCATCTTGTCCATGAGACCCAGCTCCTGCTCCATCGACCCTATTCCCACTGAGCTACTGATCAGCCAACTACCCTGTGTCCATGGATATTGTCAACATTTCTCTCTCTTCATGTACTGTCCCTCTGTCCTTCAAATCTGCCATCATCACCCCCTCCTCAATAAAACAAACCCTTGACCCTGCCATCCTTACAAATTACTGCCCCATCTTCAACCTCCCTCTCCTCGCCAAACTCCTTGAACATGTTGTCACCTCCCAAATCCTTGTCCATCTTTCCCAGAACTCCCATGTTTGAATCCCTTCAATCAGGTCTCTGCCCTGTCACAGTGAAATACAAGAGACAAACAGAATCTCACCCGGAGAGAAAGACAGACAATCCGGGAGCTTGGATCCAACACGGATATGTTCATAAGACCAGAAGACAAGGGTAGCAGCACAGTCATTATCGAGAGACAACAATACCTGCTGGAGACAGACAGACAACTGAACAACATGAATCACAACACCCGCTACCGAGACCGAGATGCCCGAGAGAGGAAGGAGAATTGGAGATGGAAGAACTCAAAGACACATTAGCCGAACAGATGGAATATCTAAGAGGACAACAGGTAGAACCAAGGAAGTTCTACCTGCTCCCTAAAATACGCAAACACGTTATTATAATAATTTTTATAATTGTCACAAATAGGCTTACATTAACACTGCAATGAAGTCACTGTGAAAATCCCCTGGTTGCCACACTCGAGTGCCTGTTCGGGTACTGTAGAAGGTACTTTACTTGGCGGATTAGTTGCCTTAATACCCTGTATTCTTTCTAACCGTCTGCTTGACTAGATTTCATGGCAATCGGCACTTGGCAAAGCATGATGGATATATATTAGCCTTATTTCAGTCAAGAAGTTCTGCATGTAATAGCAGAAGGTCAGTCCATGTAAACAAGTGCACAGCTGCACATTGTTGCTGACAGCAGACAATTGTTATTGCTCGTAGACTACGAATTCAAGGCCTGTTGTTTAAGGCTGCTCGCGTTTCTGTCTCTCGGCTTATCAATGGAATGCCTCGTTTTTCTAAATATTGTTTATTGAACAATATAAAGTACTGCTTTGTCTCTGTACAGGGGGGAACAATTAGAAGGACTTTGGTCACTCTAAATCCCTCCACGAACTTCGAATTAAAATAAAGGACCTTTGGCGAAAACCCGAAGTGCTGGTATTTTTTCCTCAACAGGTACACAGAGGGTGAATTCAGAAAGTCCAATTCACCGAACAAGCAGGTCTTTCCGGACTTCTGGGAGGAAACTGGAGCACCCGGAGGAAACCCACGGCATCACGGGTCGAACACGCAGACTCCACACAGGCAGTGACCCAAGTGGAAATTGAACTCGGGACCCTGGCGCTGTGAAGCAACAGTGCTAACCACTGTGCTACATCAGGGAAATGCCAGCAGACAGACCCATCGGATCAGACTGTGAGAGAGAAAATCCTACAGAATCATAGAATTTACAGTGCAGAAGGACGCCATTCGGCCCATTGAGCCTGCATCAGCCCTTGGAAAGAGCACCCTTAAGGCCATGCTTCCAACCTATGCCAGCAAACCCATCTAACCTTTTTGGACACTAAGGGGCAATTTAGCGTGGTCAATCCACCTAACTTGCACATCTTTGGACGGTGGGAGAAAACTGGAGCACCCGGAGGGAACCCACACAGACACAGGGAGAACGTGCAAACTCCACACAGTCACCCAAGGCCAGAATTTCTGAAATATCAACACACTGCTCCTGCTAGTTGATGGTACAGTGGTTCAATAAATGTAATTTGTGGATTAAAAAGGTGTGTCATATAGTGTAAAAACAGAAAATGCTAGATTAACTCAACAGGTCTGGCAGCATCATAGAATCCCTGCAGTGCAGAAGGAGGCCAGTCAGCCCATCGAGTTTATACTAACCCATAAAAGAGCACCCCACCCAGGGGCACTTCCCCCGCGCTCTCACAATTTGACACTAAGGGGCAATTTAGCATAGCCAATCCACCAAACCTGCACATCATTTGACGGTGGAGGGGCAGCACAAGGCACAGTCGTTAGCACTGGGACTAAGGTGCTGAGGACCCTTGTTTGAATCCCGGTCCTGGGTCACTGTCCGTGTGGAGTTTGCGTATTCCCACCGTGTCTGCGTGGGTTTTACCCCCACAACCTCGACATGTGCAGGGTAAGTGGATTGGCGATGCTAAATTGCTCCTTAATTGGAAAAAAAATTATTACTTTTTTAAATCATTTGATGGTTGAAGAAAGCTGGAGCACCCAGAGGGAACCCACACGGACACAGGGAGAATGTGCAAACTCCATACAGTCACCCAAGGCCAGAATTGAACCCAGGCCGCTGGCGCTGTGAAGCAGCAATGCTAACCACCATGCCACATCTGTGGCAAGAGAAACAGAGTTAACATTTGTTTTTCCTTGTTGTAACAGTTCTGCAGAAGAATCAATGGACTCTTTAAAAAAAAGTCCATTGAAGTGAAAAGAAGTGGAAGGAAAGTGTTTTGATCAGAGGTTTGACACAGGAAGAAGTTTCAGTCTGTGTGAAGCTCAATCTTCAATCACAAAAGCCTGTAGTCTGATTGGCTGGAGGACCAGCAACCATCCGGTCCTCTAAATCCTCCCATTGGTCAACACCTCTCAGGAAATGAGATTGTGAAACCCGCTCCATCTGGCCAATGGGAAGAACTCAAAATGATGCAGAGTCTCAGCCAATGAGGGAGATCTGTGATCAGCCCCGCCCCCGATTCACTCCGAGTGGTTGGAGGACCAGCCGCTCCCGCTAGGTCCTCCAACCCCGCCTCATCTTCCTATTGATATGGACCTGCCGTCAATCGCTCCCCGGGCATTGTGATGTGGGGCATGCGCAGTGCGGCTCATGCCCAGGGACAGACGTTTGTTTGTCTCATCTTCAGGCGGGAAGGAGGCGGATAAGCGGAGGCAGCGTTAGGGGCAGTGGGTGGGAGGGGAGGCTTCACAAACACTCATTGGAGGCCTCAAAGCTAAAACAAGAAATTACCGCTCCCGAGTTTGGACCGAGCAGGAAGGTTTTCCTGCAGAGCCTTTCCCCAGTTAACCACCACCATCCTCACAGCGGGCAGTGTGCAGCAGGGCGCATGCACGGTGAGCCCTGTCCACTCAGCAGGACTGACAGTGATGGATTCTGGAAACTCCTTTTACAGGGGGTTACAAGGGGAGGATTTACACACAGCAAAGTCAAATCAAACAACACATTGAGACCTGAGAGAGCCCCTTGATTAATCACAACCTGGATATTATTGGTCTTTGAGTGTAACTATTGAGTTCCAGGTCAGTACCATTCTCCATGGGGGTTCACTATACCAGCAATCCACAGACACAGGCTAGTGTTCTGGGGGCAAGGGTTCAAATCCCATCATGGCAATTGGTGGAGGGTAAATTCAATTCAGAATCAGGAATTTAAATTTCATCTCAGTATTGGTGACGGTGAAATCATTGTGGTGAGTTTGTGGGAAGGGGAGAGTGTGTGGGTCTGGGATTTGCAGCTTTGGGAAACGAGAGCAAGAATTATGCCCCGGGAACTAGAATTATCTGTTCTAAGTTTCTGTCCTGGACTAACCTGTGGAAATTGGTTTTATAGGGTTACAAGGAGTGGACAGACAGACAGGAAACTCAAATCAAACAGATCTGACAGTCACTCAATTCCTCAGGACCTGAATATCATTGGCTTTTGAACGTGGACAAAGAAATGTTTGTCTGTTCTGCCTGTGGGAAAAGATTTCAAACACTGGTGTGCCTGGGAAAGCACCGAGACAGATACACACCCGAGTGAGAGTGTTCCAGTGAACTGACTGTGGGACGAGCTTTAACCAATTACACAGCCTGAAAATAAATCACACCATTCACAGTGAGGAAAATCTGTAAACGTGTTGTGTGTGGACGAGTTTTCAACCGATTGTCCAGCCTGGAGAGACACAAGGACACTAGCACCATGGACAAACCGTGGAAATGTGGGGACTGTTGGAAGGGATTCATATCCCCATCTGTGCTGGATATTCATCGGCGCAGTCACACCGGGGAAAGACCATTCACCTGATCCGAGTGTGGGAAGAGGTTCACTCGACTAACCCACCTGACTACACACCAACTTGTTCACTCTGACACCAGACCTTTAAATTGTTCTGACTGTGAGAGAGCTTCAAAAGGAAAGAAAATCTGCTGACAGACCAGCGAATTCACGCCATACCCATACTCTGAGTGTGGGAGGGATTCGCTCAGTTATTTAGCTTTTTGTTACACCAGTGGGTTCAACTGGGGAGAAACCATTTGCCTGCCCCAGGCTGAGTTATTCCAATTCCCATTTGATGGCGTGACTTTCTCTTTTATTCTAAGTGGGGCATCCCTTTAATGATCATTCCATCTTATTCCGGAGCCCTGGAGAAACTTTATCTCATTCAATATTCACATAAACTGGTGTGTTTGTGTCAGAGACACAAGTCCAGGTGTTTCCAATCAGTTTGCAGATAACTCACACATTTCCCATTCCCAAGAATTTTACCTTGAAAGATAACAGGAGGGACTTTCTGGTCAAGCCGCCCCCCCCCCCCCCCCCCCCCCCCCCCCGCCCCGTCGCCGGTAATTCCCACCCAAGGTCAATGGACCTTTAAATGTTGCCAGCTGACCCCTGATCACACGGGTCATAGAAGGCAGAGAGTAGCAATGGAAGGGCGCTTTTCTGATTGGAAGGCTGTGACTAGTGGTGTTCCGCAGGGATCAGTGCTGGGACCTTTGCTCGTAATATATATAAATGATTTGGAGAAAAATGTAACTGGTCTGATTAGTCAGTTTGCAGATGACACAAAGGTTAGTGGAACTGCGGATAGCGATGAGGACTGTCAGAGGAGACAGCAGGAATTAGATCATTTGGAGACTTGGGCGGAGAGATGGCAGATGGAATTTAATCCGGACAAATGTGAGGTAATGCATTTTGGAAGGTCTAATGCAGAGGCATGTTTTTTACACAGAGGGTAGTGGGTGCCTGGAACTCGCTGCCGGAGGAGGTGGTGGAAGCAGGGACGAATGTGACGTTTAAGGGGCATCTTGACAAATACATGAATAGGATGGGAATAGAGGGATATAGACCCCGAACGTGTGGAGGATTTTAGTTTAGACGGACAGCATGGTCGGTACGGGATTGGATGGCCGAAGGGCCTCTTCCTGTGCTGTACTTTTCTTTGTTCTTTGTAAATTTTCCGTCCCACTGTGATTCTCACGGCCGGACATATGACCCCAACAAATGGGATGAAGCCAAATCTTTAAAAGGCAAAGTCTTGATTTGAAATCATTGCCGTGCTGTCAGGGGAAAGGGTTAACTTCTCTGCTTGTTTACAAAAGGGAAGAGGAAACATTCACAAAGATTCCCACAGATTGTGAGCTCCGAAACATAACTTCAAGGCTGAAATTTATCTACAGATTGAAACATTTTGGTGCCTTTTCCAATTGTCCCAGTAAATTGTGATTCACACGGAAAGGTTTACTTTCACTCAGTAATTAGAACATTTCACTTTCTCAGCACAAACACTTTAGATCAAATCCCAATTGTTCACTTCCCTTGTAGCTGGTGTGTGGAGAAGATCATGTTCACTGTAGATCTGTCAGCACAGAAACCGCACTGTGCTTCTGGATACACTCAGTCTGCAAGTAGATGAATCTTTTAAACATCACCCAAGTGAAGGTCTTCCCCTGACTCTAAGGAGTGAGATGTCCCTGTAGTTGATGCTGTCTCCTCTGTCACTGCTGTTTTTATTCCATCACACATGTTCCGTGGACCAGTCTCACAGCCCAAAAGGGGAGGGCAGGAAGGTGTGACAGTCGATGGGACTTTCTGTGTGAGCAGTTCAGCTGGAATTCCATCCTGGCCGGGCACCTTTCTGCTTGCTCAGCAATCAATGGCCATTTCCAGCTCAAATGATGGGAGTTCCTTGTCCAACTCAACCATGACAGGAAGCTGCAGGAGAGTCAAACAGAGACTGGGAGATGTCTGTCTCACAGGGGTACAGCTCACAGTCATGTTCAACCCAGCGGGACATCTGTTTACATCTGTCAGTGAGGACTTTAGAGTCTGATGATTTCAGGACACCTACTTTGATGAAAGCGGAACTTTGTGATTTGGGGCAGCACGGTAGCATGGTGGTTAGCATAAATGCTTCACAGCTCCAGGGTCCCAGGTTCGATTCTCGGCTGGGTCACTGTCTGTGTGGAGTCTGCACGTCCTCCCTGTGTGTGCGTGGGTTTCCTCCGGGTGCTCCGGTTTCCTCCCACAGTCCAAAGATGTGCGGGTTAGGTGGATTGGCCATGCTAAATTGCCCGTAGTGTAAGGTTAATGGGGGGATTGTTGGATTACGGGTATACGGGTTACGTGGGTTTAAGTAGGGTGATCATTGTTCGGCACAACATCGAGGGCCGAAGGGCCTGTTCTGTGCTGTACTGTTCTATGTTCTATGTTATCTCTGCTGAGTGGGTCTCAGACCAGTCTGTGTTGTGGGTTCCACCTTTACCAAATGTTGCTGCTGCTGTGTCAGAAATGATTCAACTCAGCAACTTCCAAACTTCATCAATAACAATGTTCATTGTTGAAGCTTTTATTGATGTGCCTGTGAAATACTTTACTGTTTTGTTCAATGTGCTGTGATAATGGAGCTCCCAATGTGAAGAATGTGTGTGTCAGAGAGAACTGTCAGCAAGGGTTAATCAGCACATTACAATTGGAGATGTTCATCAGTGGAGCCTTTCAGACACTGAATTGTAGATTTACATCAAAGACGAATTTAGGATTCAAGTAGAAGTTAATAATGTTTAGTAGTTAATAATAAAAGTTAATAATGTAAAGTAGTTTCTGTTGAGAGTTCTTGAATGAAGGGGAAAGATCCCAGATGGTGTTTTAAACAGGGACATTACAGCCTGAAAATCAGGGAGATATCCAGAACATTACAGTTCCGTCTGTTATAGGATTGTTAATTTCACCAGAAACAAACCAAATATTATCAGACTAACAATCCTGGATGTCAGTAACACCAACAACAACAACATAATCCAATCCCTGCAGTCACTTGTGAGCTCTCTGATGTGTCCACAGATTGGATGACCGAGTGAATCCCTTCCCACACACAGAGCGGGTGAACGACCTCTGCCCAGTGTGAAGACGCTTATGTACTTTGAGATCAGATAAAGATCTGAAACTCTTTCCACTGGAGGTGCAGCTGAACGGCTTCTGCTCAGTGTGAACTCGCCGGTGTGACCAAAGAAATGAAATGTGCTTAATGTCACGAGTAGGCTTCAAACAAAGTTACTGTGAAAAGCCCCTAGTCGCCACATTCCGGCGCCTGTTCGGGGAGGCTGGTACGGGAATTGAACCCGCGCTGCTGGCCTGCCTTGGTCTGCTTTAAAAGCCAGCTTTTTAGCCCTGTGCTAAACCAGCCCCTAAAAAGGCTGGATGATTGAGTGAATTCCTTTCCACAGACGGAGCAGTTTAACTGTCTCTTCCCAGTGTGAACATGTTGATGTGCAGTGTGGTCGGAAGACTGCCTGAATCTCTTTCCACAGTGAGTGCAGCCTCAGTGTGAATTCCCTGGTGTAACATGAGGCTGGCTGACTGCATGAATCCCTTCCCACACACAGAGCAGGTGAATGGTCTCTCTCCAGTGTGAGTGTGTTGATGTGCAGTGAGTGTAGATAACTGTCCGAAGCTCTTCCCACAGGACGTGCAGCTGAATGGCTTCTCCTCAGTGTGAATTCTCATGTGTACCATCAGGTTGGTTGACTGAGTGAATCCCATCCCACACTCGGAGCAGGTGAATGGTTTCTCCCCAGTCTGAACACGCTTGTGGGTGTTGAGGTTGGATGAAGACCTGAACCTCTTTCCAGAGGAAGTGTAGCTGAATGGCTCTCCCCAGTGTGATCTCCCTGATGTAATGAAAGGCCAGACGACTGAGTGACTCCTTTCCCACATATGGAGCAGGTGAATGGCTTCACCCCAGTGTGACTGCGTTGATGGATTTCCAGCAGGCATGGATAATAGTATCCTTTAACCACAATCCTCACATTTCCACCATCTTTCTGTGGTGTTAGTCCCAGTGTGACAGCATCGATGGATTTCCAGTCGGGATGGATAATTGAATTTCTTCCCGCAATCATCAGATTTCCACGGTTTCTCCATGGAGCTGGTGTCCTTGTGTCTCTCCAGGTTGGACAATCAGCTGAAGCCTCGTCCACAGAACACTGTGTATGGTTTCTCCCCACTGTGAATGATGTGATGTTTTTTCAGACTGTGTAACTGGTTGAAGCCCTTTCCACAGTCAGTTCACTGGAACTCTCTCACTCGGCTGTGTGTGTCTCAGTGCTTTTCCAGTCACACTGATGTTTGAAATCTTCTCCAACAGACAGAACAGACAATAATTTCTACTTCCACATTCAGAGGTCGATCATATTTGGTTCCTGATGGATCTCTGTCAAGACTTTGACATGATTTTTGATTTGATTTTCTGTCTGTAATTCCTCCCCTGACCCCCTGGAAAGTTATTTGAAAAGAGTGCTCACTGTGAGTACAGGATGGAAATTGAGAACAGACAATTCTAGTTTCTCTGAAATATCCTTTCCCCAAACCTGTTAATCCCAGTCTCTGTCTCTCATGGGAAAGACCTGAACCCTGTCCAAGATGGCGGCGGCTTGTTGCCTGGGTAACCCGGGCCTGTCACCCGGGAGGAAGCCCCGCCTCCCTGACTCACACTCATCCCGTGCATGTCACCGTGGGTGGCCAGCCGAGGTAAACACGGTGCCTGCGGCCTTTTTTGGGGGCCTCAGGCCTACCCCAGAAGTTGATAAAGTTTCTAGTGAAGCCGCGGTTTCCATTCCTGCCCTGTGCTCACAATCTCCTCCCGAACTGTCCGCTCCTCCTCACTCTCTCACCATGACTGACACTGAGCACGCTCAGAGCACACACCCACACTGCACCTGCACACTGGCCTCGTACACTCACTGATGGGGAACTTTCTGCAGCGCAGGGGATTCTGGGTAACACAGCTGCCATAGAGCAATTAGTAAACAGGAAGATTCTATTTTCCAGTTAGCAAAACAGAAGATCCACGGATAAGCAACCTGCTGGGCATGAAACACAATGAGAGGTTCGGATACTTTATTTAATACAGAAGCATATTATTCTGATAAGATATCACTTAGACATGGGCAGCAAGCAGGCTGATCTACAGTATTTACCAGCGATATATTTGTTTACTGTTCATAATTGTGACTGGGTCACACTCATGGTTCATGCAAAATACAACTCCCCAGGTTTTTTGACCCACTCCCACCAGATTTGTTTTTGCTCCAAAGATCTTGACGTCTTTATCCAGCCATGTATGTTCAGCTCACACTGCCCAACAACCAGCCTCTCCTGCACTGGGGCACATGGTTTCCATTATATCGAGAGGGAGCAATCTGTCTCTCTTGCATTGGTGCAATGCATTTCCCTTATATCAAAGTGTCATAGAAAGGTTGAAGCACAAAACAAAGGCACTCAACAAACTGTATCTGTGCCAACTTTCTGCAACAGTCACAATCCCCTGTCATTGGCCCTGAACTCTGCAGATAATTTTCTCCTCGAAGGATATGAACAGATGAGCAAGGAGCTGGAGTTGGCTATTCCGCCCAGTCTGCTCCACCATTTAATAAGGTCATGGCTGATCTGACAGTAACAGATAGTTGTCCAATTCTCTTTTCAAGGCATCAATTGAATCTGCCTCCACTACATTTTTGAACAGTGCATTCATGATCCCACATGCAGCACAGAATGTTTTCTTCACATCAGCATTGCTTCTTTTTATAATCACCTTAAATTAATGCCCTCTGTTTATAATCTTGCCCTAATTATGACTTGCTAGAACAAACATCTATTGCAGATCCTTACTTTTAATGTGGTCAAGTGTCTTTCCATTTGAGAACTGTTCAATAAAGTTTAGATAATTATTTGCAGTTTGAAAGGGTGGACGGGTGCGGGTGGGCCCGCAAATCATGCCCATATGTTTTGGGCATGTCCGAGGTTTTGGGGGATTTTGGCAGGGATTTGCCGATATCATGTTGAAGATATTGACGGTACGAGTGGTTCCGAGTCCAGAGGTTGTGATTTTTGGTGTGTTGGCAGACTCCGGGATTCCAGGGGGCGAGAGAGGCCGATGTTTTGGCCTTTGCCTCCGTGGTTGCCCGGAGACGGATCTTATTGGCGTGGAGGGACCCGGAATCTCCGAAATCGGGGGTATGGGTTATTGACATGGCCGGGTTTCTCAGGCTTGAGAAAATCAAGTTCGCCCTGAGGGGATCGATGTTAGGGTTTGCCCAGGGGTGGCAACGGTTAATGACTTTTTGGGGGATAATTAAGCTGTTAGAAGGGGGTGGGGGGCTGGTTGAGGTGGGAAATAGTAGGAAAGGGGAATTATGTATGGAAGCCATGTTGGCTGGGTTTGGTGGTTGGTTGAGTGGGTGTTATTTACTTTGTTTTTCCTCTTTAAAATGATATATGCCTTAATAAAATAATAATAATTTAAATCAAGAGACTGCAGAATACCACAGTAGAGAAAGATCTGTGTGTCCTTGTACACAGACCACAAGTGTATTTATTACCTCACACTCCTCCAGATTGATCTCCAGATTTGCTGCCCAGCTGATCAGTCTACTGATATCTTCCTGTAGTCTCCAACTTTATTCCTCACTGTCAACCACAACACTGCAAATGTCTCAACCATGTCCCTATGTTAAAGTCTAAACCAGGGGTGGGCAAACTACGGCCCGCGGGCCGCATGCGGCCCGCCAAAGGTATTTCTGCGGCCCACCAAGTCATTAAAAAAAAAAAAAAAAAAAATTTTTTTTTTTTAAATTTTTTTTTTTTTTTTTAAATTTTTTTTTAAAGGTTAATGGGTGGGGGGGCTGTTGGGTTACTTACTGGTATAGGGTGGATACGTTGACTTGAGTAGAGTGATCATTGCTTGGCACAACGTCGAGGGCCGAAGGGCCTGTTCTGTGCTGTACTGTTCTATGTTCTATATGAGGCGCCCACAATCATAACCGGGTGAAGTAATTATTTTACTTAATATACTATGCGGCCCTTTGTGAATTGTGAATTTCTGAATGCGGCCCTTGCACGGAAAAGTTTGCCCACCCCTGGTCTAAACCATTCACATATAACACACACAGCAGGGAATCTTGTCCTGAACAATCCAGAACTCCGCTGGAAACAGTCTTCTGGTCACAAAAATACCTCTGGACCAATCTCCTTTGCTTCCTGTTGCTCCAGCTGATGACATTTCAAGTGTAATGGAAGTGCCCTGGTTTTCCTACGTTGAACTGGATGTGTATTCCATGGGGCTGGAATGTCCTGCCGTGTCTTTATTTATTTCATTATCAACTGACTTAAGTAAATAAACTTAAGAATACAACAAAAATAGAGATTCATCAGATCCTCACCGATCAGTTTTTACCATTATCCTGAAGTGACCTTATTTTTATCGGGAGTTAACTGAACTGTGTTCCTAACCTCTCATTATCTAAATTTCCATTTACCACTTTTCTGTCCACCTGACCCAGTCCATGGCTTTCTCCCTCGTTGTCTAAAACACATTAGGAACTTTTATATAATCCTGGTGCATACATTTAAGTCCAAATCATTGATATATACCGGAAAACTGTGGAGCCCCACTGGAAACAGATGCCCAGGCATCATTCAGTCCCAGATGTGACTAACAGCAGCTGAATCCAAACCCTGCTGTTGTCTGTGAACTTGCTGATATCTGTGCAGGTTGTTTGGCCGAGTGAATCTCCTCCCACACACGGAGCAGTTGAACAGCCTCTCCCCAGAATCGCTCCCACGTATGGGCGACACGGTAGCACAGTGGTTAGCATTGTTGCTTCACAACTCCAGGGTCCCAGGTCCCGGCTTAGGTCACTGTCTGCGGAGTCTGCACGTTATCCCCGTGTCTGCGTGCATTTCCTCCGGGTGCTCCGGTTTCCATAGTCCAAAGATGTGCAGGTTAGATGGATTGGCCATACTAAATTGCCCTTCGTGTCCAAAAGGTTAGGTGGCGTTATGGGTTAGGTTGGAGATATGGGCTTAAGGTGCTCTTTGCAAGGGCCGGTGCACTCGATGGGCCAAACGCCCTCCTTCTGCACTGTAAATTCTATGATTCTGTTTCAGTGTGAATTCGTTGGTGTTTCAGCAGATTCTGTTCACAGTCAGAACATTTGAAAGGTTTCTGATCAGTGTGAACAAGTTGGTGTCTCGTCAGGTGGGATGACTGAGTGAATTTCTTCTCACACACGGGGCAAGAGTACGGCCTCTGCCCAGTGTGAACTCGCTGGTGTCTCAGAAGCTGGGACGAACATGTGAATCTCTTCTCACATACGGAGCAGGTGAACGGCCTCTCCCCAGTGTGAGTGATTTGATGTATCATTAAATACCTTTTACTTTTAAAGCTCTTCTCACAGTCAGAACATTTAAACGGTCTCTGATCAGTGTGAACATGTTGGTGTGTCCGGAGATTCGATGACTGAGTGAATCCCTTCCCACACACGGAGCAGGTGAAAGGCCTCTCCCCAGTGTGAGTGCGTTGGTGGAACAATAAATCATTTCTGCTTTTAAAACTCTTCTCACATTCAGCACATTTAAACGGTCTCTGGTCAGAGTGGACCTGATGGTGAGTCCGGAGGTTTGATAAAACATTAAATCCCATCCCACACACTGAGCAGGTGAACGGCCTTTCTCCAGTGTGAGTGCGTTGGTGCATCAGTAAATACTTTCTGCTTTTAAAGCTCTTTTCACAACCAGCACATTTAAACGGTCTCTGATCAGTATGAACAAGTTGGTGTGTCAGGAGGTGTGATAACTGAGTGAATCCCTTCCCACACATGGAACAGGTGAATGGCCTCTCTCCAGTGTGTGTATGCTGATGTATCAGTAAATCCATTCTGCTTTTAAAGCTCTTTTCACAGTCAGCACATTTAAAAGGCCTCTCATCAGTATGAACAAGTTGGTGTGTCATGAGATTCGATGACTGAGTGAATCCCTTCCCACACACAGAGCAGGTGAATGGCCTTTCCCCAGTGTGAATACGTCGATGAGTTTCCAATTCAGATGGGTAATTGAAACCCAATCCACAGTCCCCACATTTCCATGGTTTCTCCATGGGTATTGACAGGTTATCAGGTGGCTCACGGGGCTGAATGTCCTATTGCTGCTTCTTGATTCCTTTGGTGCGAATGTCCTTATGTCTCTCCATCTTGGATCATCAGTTGAAGCCAGAGTACGGTGTCTCCCTGATGTAAATGCTGCAATTTATTTTCATGCTGTGTGATTGGTTAAAGCTCAGTTCCAGATAACTGTGGAAACTTACTTAGATGTCTGTGTCTCAGTGCTTTTCAATCACAGTGATTTTTGACATTTTTTCCCAAAGACAAAACAGACAACCATTTCTCCTTCCACGTTGAAAGGCCGGTCCTGATGAATCAAGTGACTCTGTCAGATCTCAACATGATGTTTGCATCTGCAAATATTCTGTAAAAGGAGATTACATTGAAATACTGTGAATATATAAGACACAAACAGGCCATTCTGTCACAGATTCTGCTGCTGTCAATACTCGGCACACATCTCCTACTGTCAAACCTATCAAATCTCAGCCTTTCTGCTGATTTTCGATTCCATTTTCTCTCATGTGTTTGTCCCGTTTCCTTTTGAAAACATCTCAGCACTTTCCTCAACTCCTTTCCATGGTAATGAGTTTCACATTCTAATGCTGTCAGTAAATACATTTGTCCGTATTGCTCCCTTGGATTTATTCGTAACTATCTTGTATTTATGACTTGTTGTTTATTGATGGTCACTTTCTCACATCGCCCCTCTCCAAACTACAGTATTGATAATTTTAAAGATTTCTATCAGGTCATTGCTTAATTCATTGTTTTCGATAGAAAAAAGGCCCCACTCCATTTAATATGTGCAGATCGCTGTAATTTCTCATTTTACAAAAGTCAATAGAGGATAGAAATCACAAAGAGCTAAACCTTTCTGTTGCATTGAGTTTTTTGTGTGTAAATTCTCCACTTCTGACCCCCGGCTGAGGATTTCCACCCGACCACCGGAAACCTGAGCTGTCATCGACACTGCGCATGCTCGAGCATTCGTGGGAGACCGAGTCAGCCCCGCCTCTCATTCATTCCGATTGGTTGGAGGAACAGCTGCTTCTGACGGTCCTCCGAACTTGTCCCTCGTCCTATTGGTTGGGCGCGGCCCTTCTCTTCCTATTGGTCCAAAGCAGCCGTCAATCAGTCACCGGTCTTTGTGAGCTGGAGCATGCGCAGTGCCGATGCTGAACTCGGCCAGGTTACACTGAAACCCGGTGGATGCTCCAAACCCCAATAAGAAGTTTCCGGGCCCGGATTTGCATCGAGCGGGGGGACAGCTGCGGTCTGTTCCCGGTGACAGGCCTGAGTTAACGGCCGCCGTCTTTATAGAGGCTGCAAACCCGCAGGGGGCAAAACATCAGAGATAGAGTTTGTTGTGAAACCAGTGGGATATTGTAAAACAGGAGGTCAGGGTTACAGTCAACAACAACTTCTATTTATATAACACCTGTAACATCATAAATCATCCCAGTCAACTTCACAGGAACATTATAAAACAAAGTTAGACACCCAGACACAAAATGAGATATTAGGGCAGGTGACCAAAAACGTGGTCAAAAAGGTGAGTTTTAAAGAGTCTGAAAGGCGGTAAGTGAGGTGGAGACGGGGAGGTTTAGGGAGGGAATTCAGTGCTTGGGGCCGAGGGAACTTAAAACTATGGCGGAGTAATTAGAATCGGGGGTGTACAAGAGTCCAGGATCAGAGCTGTGCAGATATCTCAGGGGGTTGTGGGGCTGGAGGAGATGACAGGCACAGGGAGAGATGAGGCCATAGAGGGATTTGAAAACAAGGGTGAGAATTGACTGGGAGCGAATGCAAGTCTCGGAGCACAGGGATCATAGGGGAAATGAACTTGCTGTGAATTGAGACATGGGTAGCAGATTTTTGGATGGCTTTAAGTTTACAGAGGTAGAATGTGGGAGAGCAGCCAGGTATGTAATGGAATTGTCGAATCTGGAGGTGACGATGGTAAATTGCCTTTGTATCTAAAAAGATTAGGTGGGGTTACGGGGATAGGTGGAGGTGTGGGCTGAGCTCGGGTGTTCTTTCCAAGGGCCACTGCAGACTCGATGGGCTGAATGGACCCCTTTTCCACTGTAAATTCTATGAGGTCAGAAGCTCATATTAGATCAAGTATGAAACCAAGTTCACAAAGAGACTGACTACGTCTCAGACTGTTGCCAGGGAGAAGGATGGAGTCAGTATGTCAGGAATGGAGATTGGAGCAGGGACCGAACAGTGGATTCAGTCTTCTCCATATTTGATTGAAGTTATATAGTCAGCAGGAAGAGAACCAGAATGGGCCCTAAGTCTGATATCCGGTATAACTTAGTTCGAGAGGGAGAGGAAGAACAAAGGAAACCCTGGAAGATTTGGAAAAATGACCTTCGCGCGATTGCTCATCAAATCTCCACATGGTCAGTTCTGGACACACGGTACACCTCTGTTATTCTAATTGGTCAGTCAGGGTGATTCAGATTAATGTCTGTCACAAGTCACAAATGAAGTGACTTATAAAGCATATTCTCACCTCTAATTATATAACTTTGGTAAAAGGATACAGAAATAATGATAATACTTTATTCGGATTTCAGCCCAGGGAGGAGGGAGAGTGTGTGGGACGGGGATTTACAGCTTTGGGGACAGAAGAGAGAGAAAAATGTTCTGCAGAAACTGGAATTAACTGTTCTCAATTTCTTTCTTGTACTGATAGTGTGACCTTTGTAAACTCCTTTTCCAGGGCATTAGGAGAGGATTTTCAGACAGGAAACACAAACCAAATATCACATTAAGATCTGACAGTGTCACTCGATTGATCTGGACCTGAATATCCTCAGACTATAAATGTGGAATGAAAAAGGTTTGTTCAGTTTGTGGGAAAATATTTCAAGCATCAGTGTGACTTTAAAAGCACCGAGACACACACGCACCTGTGTGAGTGTGTTCCAGTGGACGGACTGTTGAATGAACCAGTTACAGCCTAAAAAAACACACCATTCACTAAGGGGAGAAACCATACATGTGTTCTGTGTGAGGATCAAGCTTCACTTGATTGTCTAAAGAGGAAACGGACAAAGACACTGACTCCATGGAGATAACGTGGGGTATGACTTTTGCTCAAGGGGTTTCCAAAATGCGAGTGGTCCCGGGTTCATGTCCCGGATGAGCTCTGCACAGCACTTGACTGGAGAGGTGATGGTGTCGTGCTATTATCACTGGATGAGTAATCCTGAGATCCAGCATAATTCTCTGAGAATGCAGGTTCAAACCCCACCACGGCAGATGCTTCATTGTGGCTTATATTTGTACTTGGATCCAATAAATCAGCAGCACAGTGGTTTGCACAGTTTCGTCACAGCTCCAGGGTCCCAGGTTTAATTCCCAGCTTGGGTCACTGTCTGTGCAGAGTCTGCACATTCCGCGTCTGGGTGGGTTTACTCCGGGTGCTTGGTTTTCTCCCACAGTCCAAAGATGTGCAAGTTAGGCGGAGTGGTCATGCTAAATTGCTCTTAGAGTCCAAAAGGGTCAAGTGGGGTTACTGGGCTACGGGGATAGGGTGGAGCTCTGCCCTTGAGTTGGGTGCATTTTCCAAGGGCTGGTGCAGACTCGATGGGCCGCATGGCCTGTTTTGCACTGTAAATTCTATGATTCAATGATTTTGGAAGTTGGATGTTCAACGGTTTAGTGAGAATCAGGTCAAAGGAGCAATGGGTAAATCAAACAGACAAGATGAGCGCTGAGAGAGCATGATGGGAAACAGCAGGAAAATGAAATGAAAATCGCTTATTGTCACGAGTAGGCTTCAATGAAGTTACTGTGAAAAGCCCCTAGTCGCCACATTCCGGTGCCTGTCCGGGGAGGCTGGTACGCGAATCGAACCGTGCTGCTGGCCTGCTTGGTCTGCTTTAAAAGTCAGCGATTTAGCCGAATGTGCTAAACCAGGAAAAGAGGAGAAAGATGTGAGTTCAGAATTTGGACAAGAAAGGTCTTCGAGGCAGTTTTACTGAGTTGTTTAGTGGAAGAGGAGCAACAGAATCAGCTGATTGGATTGTTTCAATGGGTTGGGTTTTCCAGTCCTTCTTGCTGGCTGGATCTTCCAGTCCCACAGATCTCTCAGTCTGCTGTTCCGGTTCATTGGTTGTCTCATTGGATTCTTGGGTCTGTGGAAGAACTCCCGAAGCCTTTTGCCTGATGAATTCCCTGGAGCGGAAAAACTGCATCTTCTTAACAGCCTTCAATACATCATCGATGAAGACGAACATCTTGCCAAGGCCATCCCCACTACTTTCCTTCAAAACAACTGCGCAAACTCACAGACCATTAATTGCAGCAATCTACCCAGCCTTCAGAAGAACAGCGACCAGACCGCACAACCCTGCCATGGCAATCTCTGCATTAACATTTGTTCAGCTAATATCTAACGGAACAATTCTCTCTGTTCAATCATTAATGCAACATTCTTATCTTCCGACAGAAGATTTCCATCAATTTTACTCAATATTTGTTTTGTTATTCAACATTGAATGTCAGTATATTTATTTGTTATTTTTGACTTCATTTTGAGTTGAATAGCTCTCGAGTCTTCAATCTGAATAACTCTGAGATATGCACCATTGAATTGTAAACTTGACTGACCAAGAAAAGACAGTGTTTCACTGGGTAATACAAATCCCATGAATAGTTGTTGAGATTGACCACAGTCAGCTTATAAACAAAGTCAAATATAGTTGAATGGAAGAGAATTGAGAATTATGTGTTGCTTATATTTGACCCCTCTGTGTTTTGGTGTGAAACGTTCTGCAGCCTAAATCCCGTTCATGTATAAGAAAGGAGGGGTGACAGCAAATCCGCACTGAGCCTGGATTTCCTCATCTCCCTGAGTGGCTTTTCCTGTTTCTCCATCATGAATGCCAAAAAATCTTTTTAAACTGGTTCAGTTAAATCTCTGACATTTCCTCTAATTCAGTTTCAGTATCGTTTGTGTCTGTCTATATGAGCATACATTACCGTTAGATATGTTTCAGATGGTGATTAAAATATTAATCTGCGTCCACAAAGCCATTAAATAATTTTGTGAACTGAGCAAATTGCCAAGATCCGCATTTCGTTTTTTCATGTATGGAACGATCTGGATGGACTGTACGCAGTGTATTGGTACATCTGAATCCAATTG
Organism: Scyliorhinus canicula; assembly: GCF_902713615.1. Taxonomy (NCBI): domain Eukaryota; kingdom Metazoa; phylum Chordata; class Chondrichthyes; order Carcharhiniformes; family Scyliorhinidae; genus Scyliorhinus; species Scyliorhinus canicula. The sequence continues at coordinate 1,296,115 of NW_024055760.1, read as the reverse complement.
AAGAGACAGTTTCTTACTCGTCTTCAAATTGAAAAGTCTTCTTAAAAATGATTCATTCATGGGAGGTGGGGGTCACTGGCTGGACCAGCATTTACTGCTCATTCCAATTGCCCTTGAACAGCGTATCTTGTGAGGCTATTTCAGAGGGCACTTACCAAATCAACCACAAAATTACCGTGGCTCTGGAGTCACGTGTTGGCCAGGCCACATAAGGAGAGCAGATTTCCTGAAGGACATTAGTGAACCAGATTAGTTTTCACAACAATCAAGGGTGTTATCATTAGACTTTCAATTCAAGACTTTTATTCAGTTTCACCATCTGTCATGGGCAGATTCAATCCCAGATCCCCAGTATTCACCTGGGTCTCTGGATTACTCGCACAGTAACAATACCATTACGCCACTGCCCAGCCCACATATTCTTGACAGAATATGATGTTGAATGTTGTGTTCTGTGATCTTGTCTTGCAATGATTCTACAGAACTGCTGGGGAATTAGCCAGAACGATGATTTATTAATGTACACGTGGTAAGGTAACGATCAGAATGCTATACAGACTAAGTTATCACAGAGTTACATTAGACTCTCTTGGAACTAACCTAATGTGAGACTGGCCTCGTGTACGCCTTACAACCTTCTGCTGATAGCCAGATGTCACTTGACTGATGCCTGACGCCAACTACTGGTGGGAGGTCACACTGCTGAGTACATGTAATATTATATACAGGCTTATCACCACATCTCGTAACTTCTCAAAATTATCAAGTAATTTATTTTTTCAAACAAATTCTGATAGCTCTGCAGTTTCTGGAAACATTTTGGTTGATCGTGTTATGTTTTAAGATCGCATCTTTGCAATATAATTACCTAATATACCAATTCACTAATCATAATCAATGTTCACTGCTGAATAATCATTAATTTAATTATTGTTTTTTGCAATGAAATCAATACATAGTTAATATAGAAAAGGTACAGAAGATGAAATGGCTGCAGGAAGCCACATGTTTGAGGTATAAAAGGGCTTCCTTGACCTTGTTACTAATGACAGTGATTATACTATGAAAATAATAATTTTAAAACTAAATGTGATTACACATGCATACTTCCAGCTTCCTATATTACAACAGCGAATATGGTTCAAAAGTACTCCATTGGCTTTAAAACTTTAGGAGGTCTAGTGGTGGTGAGAGGTTTTACAGACATTTACATTTGTTCTAACTGTCCACAAAGTAGGATATCTAACAGTTGTGTCCTCACCAAAATTATTGATAAAGATTGAGTCTTAATTTTGTGTAATAACTAAGGTGTTGACACCATTTTGAATACACTGTGAAACTCCAGACACACCATATGCACAATGATTTGTTGTAAAACACAGCGAGTTGTTGTGATTTGGAATGCAATGTCCATAAATGGTGCTGGAATCTCATTGGACTGTAACTTCCAAAAGATAATTTGATACATTCTGAAAAAGAAAACAAGATAGTCAAACTATGGGATTAAATGTCTGGAATAAGAGCTGGAATGGGAAAAATAGGCCAAATAGACTCCTCTGTGCTCTAGCAGCCTTGTGTACATGTAAAGCGAGTGGTAACAACCTGGAACCTACTGCCTATGAGAGTAGGAGATGCAGAGATGATTGCAATAGGAAATTGGATGGGTACTGGGAGAAATAAACCAACGGGATTTTGGGGATAGAACGGGGCAATGGATAGACTGGCTTGCTCCACAGAGAGCCGACATGGTTTCAAATGGCTGAATGGCCCCATTCCCCAGCCTACAGATGCTGTGATCTCAGGAGAGAAATTCAGCTGCTCCAGTCACTCCTACTAACTGGAGTCCCTCATCTCTGGTGCCATTCTAGCACAATGGTTAGTATTGTTGTTTCAAAGCAGCAGGGTCCCAGGTTCAATCCCAGTTTGGGAGTGTGCACATTCTCCCCGTGTCTGCATAGGTTTCCTCCGGGTGCTCCAGTTTCCTCCCACAAGTCCCGAATGATGGGCTTGTTAGGTGAATTGGACATCCTGAATTCTCCCTCGGTGTACCTGAACAGGCGCCAGAGTGTGGCGACGAGGGGCTTTTCATAGTAACTTCATTGCAGTGTTAATGTAAGCCTATTTGTGGCAATAAAGATGATTATCGTAAATGTCCTCTGCACCCTCTCGAAGAACATCGCCTCTTTCCTAAAGTGTGAGACCCGTATATATGGTTTCAGTCCAACTTGTGAAGAACCAGGGTTGGACTACACTGGGAGCTGTGTCAACATTGGTGATCTCCATTTAGAAAAAGGAAATAGAGGCACTGGATAAGGTGCAACAAAGATTCATAATATACAGAACTGAGAGCATTTAACACTCAGGAAAGGCTGGGGCTGCTTTTGTCTGAAAAAGCAAAGGCTGATGGGTGACCTGATGGAAATCTTTGGGTTTATGAAGGGATTCAATAATCCAATAGGAATTTCAATTGAAACCTCTTTACCCAGAGGGTGGTGAGAATGTGGAACTCACTCCACAGCGAGTGGTTGACGTGAAGAGCATGAATCCATTAGAACATACAGTGCGGTCCATCGAGTCTGCACCGACTCACTTAAGCCCTCACTTCTACCTTATCCCCATAACCCAATAACCCTTCCTATCCTTTTTGGTCACTAAGGGCAATTTAGCATGGCCAATCCACCTAACCTGCACATCTTTGGACTGTGGGAGGAAACCGGAGCACCCGGAAGAAACCCACGCACACTCGGGGAGGATGTGCAGACTCCGCACAGACAGTGACCCAAGCCGGAATCGAACCAGGGACCCTGGAGCTGTGAAGCAATTGTGCTATCCACAATGTTACCGTGCTGCTCTTCATGGCAATGTGGCATGACTTTGGGGGGTTTCCAAACAGAAATGGTAATGAAACATCTTCTAACCTCCAAACACCCTTTCACTCTTTGATCCTTGTGAAATGTGCAACCAGATATTCGCAAGAAGGCTCAGAGAGAATCAGCCGACTGGGGGAGAAGCCGTGAGACCGGCCAGTCCAGCAGAAAGAAACCCTCTGACCATCCCCATTGACCAACAGAATGAACAAAATGCAGTCCTGGATGTAATTGAGAACAGAAACAATAACAGCAGAATCCAATCCCTGTAATCAGTTGTGAACTTGTCGGTGTCTCAGAAAGTGCGATGAATTACAAAATCCCTTTGCACATTGAGGGCAGGTGAATGGACTCTCCCCAGTGTGAACTCCCTGGTGTGACTGCAGACGGCATAACCGAGTGAATCGCGCAAATACACGTAAACAGGTGTGAGATAGTCGGGATTATGGAGACATGGCTGGCCAATGACCAGGGATGGGAACTGAATATATTCACTGAGGACAAAGGAAAAGGCAGTGGAGTAACAGTGCCGGTTAAAGAGGAAATTAATCTTCCGGTGGTGGCTATGAGGGAGTGAGTCTCATATTCGGTGGCTCTCACTCCGGCCGGAATTTTGGACCTGGTTTCCCAACTTTCCGGAACTTTTGAGTGCTGGAAAAGACGGCCACAAAGCTGCTGATTTAAACGTGCGGAGCTGAATGGAAACAAAGAAGAGCAGAAAGCAGGAACAGGGCAGAGACAAAGTGGTTTGGGAGCTGACCCAGGAACAAAGATGGCTGACGTACGGACTGCGGACCAGACGATCCAAGCAGCGCTGGACAATATGCTGCAGGTCATAAAAGGAAGTTTTGAAGCAATGAAGCGGGATAACTTTGAACCGTTTCAGAAAGCGGTGGAGCAAGTGAACCAAAAACTAGAGGCCCAGGACAAAAAGGTCAAGGAGCTGGAGCAAGCGGTGGAGGAACAGGCGGACACACAAATGATCGCTACAATAGAAATAGATGGGTTCAAGGAGTGACACAAAGGCTGCTTGACAGACTTGAAGACTTGGAAAACAGAGCCCGCAGACAAAATCTGAGAATTATTGGCCTCCCGGAGGGGGCCGAAGGAGCGGACACCACGAGGTTTGTGACAGACCTGTTGCAGCAGCTGATGGGCTAACTCCTTCATGCGACCGCTGGAGCTGGATGGGGCACACAGAGTGCAGGTGAGGCAGCCATGACCGGGGGGGGAGGTTCCCCCCCACTCCCCCCCCCGACCAGTGGTGGTTAGGTTCCACAGGTTCACGGAGAAGGAGCGTGTCCTTCAGTGGGCAAAGAACACAAAGAGCTGTACATGGAACAACAATGTCCTGTGCATCTACCAGGACTTGAGTCAGGAGGTGGCCAGGCGATGAGCAGCCTTAAAACGAATTAAAGAGGTTTTGTTCAAAAAGCACGTGAAGTTCGGTCAGGTCTTCCATGCGCGGCTTTGGGACACGCACCAGAGCCAGCATTACTACATGTGGACCCCGATGTGGCGATGGAGTTCGCAAAGGATCAGGGACTGGCGCTGAACTGAGGACCCACGGACTGAAGCCAGAGACTGAGTATTACTGTTTACCTGACTTCTATTTTTCTTGGACTGACTTTCTATTTTTTTGCTGCTTCACAGGTACTTTGTATTTTTTTTCGCTGCCTTTGGTTGCAATGGGCGAGGGGGAGATGGATGCTCCCTTTCTCGTTTCTTTCTGCTTTTTCTTTGTGTTATTTTCTTTTTGGAGCTTCCATCGTAACAGAAATGTGGCCGGGAAGCAATGGGGGTTAAAGGTATTTGATGCAGGGGGGTTACACGGGTACTGTGTTGCTGTGTTTTTCTTTTAATAATGCGCAGAAAGGGGTAATTGGTATCACTGATCTGTTTACACAACTGGAACAGCATTACAGCTGGAGCGGTCTCGGTTCTTTGTTTGATTGCCCTTTTTTGTTTGATCTTCCTTACTTCAGAGAGACTACTCGAGCAGGACAGACCGGTGGAATTGGTGTGGGTGGGTGGGTGGGTGGGGGGATGAGCTCAAGGGAACAATGGGAGCGAGACAAGTGGGCGCCGGAGAGATGAGTCACCAGGCTTGCAGGAAGTTAGTCAAGGAAGTCAGGTGGGGGGTATACATACAGCCAGTACATGGCAGGGGTCAGGTTACAGAGGGTTGTTGTTGCTGGGGGCGGGGGTGAAGCTATTCTGCTGACATGGGAGGGATATAAATTATGTAGCACAGAGGAGGTCAGGGGTGGGAACTGCCAGGAGGCGAACTGGGAGGGGCGCAGCACATGGGCCGGGGACGGGCTCAAGAAGGGTTATGGTTGACCGGTATGGGGGGGGGGGGGGGGGGGGGGAGGGGGGGGCAGGTGCCCTCCAACCAGGCTGATCAATGGGAATATCAGAGGACTAAATGGGCCAGTCAAGAGGGCACCTGTGTTCGCACATTTGCGGGCTCGAAAGGCGGACGTAATCATGCTGCAGGAGACACATCTGGAAGTGACTGACCAGACCAGACTAAGGAAGGGCTGGATTAGTCAGGTCTTCCACTCGGGCTTGGACTCTAAGTCCAGGGGGGTGGCAAATTTTTTGGGGTGGAGGACAAGTGCGCTAGATGCGCGGGAGGACCAGTGAATCACGTCCACATGTTTTGGGCAAAACCTAGGAGATACTGGGAGGGATTTGCGGACGTCATGTCCCAGATACTGAAAACTAGGGTAGTGATGAGTCCAGTGGTGGCAATTTTTGGGGTCTCAGAAGACCCGGGGGTCCAGGAGGAGAATGAGGCCGACGTCTTGGCCTTTGCTTCCCTGGTAGCCCAGCGACGGATACTGCTGGCATGGAGGGACTCAAAGCCCCCGAAGTATGGCTCTCGGGCATGTTGAGCTTTCTTGGTCTGGAAAAAATTAAGTTTGCCTTCAGAGGATCTGTATTAGGGTTCGCCCGAAGATGGCAGCCATTCATCGGCTTCTTTGCGGGGAATTGAACGTCAGTCAGCCTGGGGGGGGGGGGGGGGGGGGGGGGTAGAATAGGGGGGATATAAATAGGCGGGTACTGTTTATGAGAGAGGATGGGTCATTTGCACTGTGTTTTTGTTGATATTTGCACATTATTGTACACTGCAACTGTTCACAATGCCAAACATACCTCCATAAAATTATTTATTTAAAAAAAAAAGGAAATTAAGGCAATAGTGAGGAAGGATATCAGCTCTGACAATGTGGAATCTGTATGGGTGGAGCTGAGAAACACCAAGGGGCAAAAAAATTAGTGGGCATCATATATAGACCCCAAACTGCAGTGATGATGTTGGGAATGGCACAAAACAGGAAATTAGGCTGACTGCATAAGAGGCAACAAAGAAATGGTGTTGGGGAAATTGATGGGATTGAAGGCTGATAAATCCCCAGGGCCTGATAATCTGCATCCCAAAGTACTTAAGTTCTAGAAATAGTGGATGCACTGGTGGTCATCTTCCAGGATTCTATAGACTCTGGAACAATTCCTGCAGATTGGAGGATGGTTTATGCAACTCACTATTTAAAAAGGGAGGTGGAGACAACACAGGGAATTATAGACCAGTAAGCCTGACATTGACAGTGGGGAAATTTTGAGAATCCATTATCAAAGATTTTAAAGCAAAGCACTCAGAAAACAGTGGCAGGATCGGACAGAGTCAGCATGGATTTATGAAGGGGAAATCATGCTTGACAAATCTACTGGAATTCTTCGAGGATGTAACTGGTAGAGTTGATGAGGGGGAGCCAGTGGATGTAGTATATTTGGACTTTCAGATGACTTTTGACATATTCCCACATAAGATATTAATGTGTAAAATTAAAGCACAGGGGATTAGTGGTAGTGTATCGAGATAGATAGAAAACTGGTTGGTGGACAGGAAACAAAGAGTAGGAATTAATGGATCTTTTTCAAATTGGCAGGCAGTGGCTAGTGGGGTACCGCTGGGATCGGTGCCTGGGCCCCAGATATTCACAAGATATATAAATGATTTTACTTTTCAAATCCAATTCTATTTTTCCAATGAAGTGTTAATTTAGTGTGGCCAATTCACCTACCCTGCACATCTTTGGTGTTATGGGGTGAGACCTACGCAAAATCGAGGAGAACTTGTCTCCATAGACAATCACCCGGGCAGGATTGAACTCTGGTCCTCAGCACCGTGCGGCAGCAGTGCTAACCACTACACCACTTATATATTAACAATTTAGATGAGGGAACAAAATGCAATATCTCCAAATTTGCAGATGACACAAGTTGCGTGGGAGGGTGAGCTGTGAGGAGGTTGCAGAGATCCTTCAGTGTGATTTGTCAAGTTGAGTGAGTGGGCAAATGAAGGCAGATACAGTATAATTTGGAGAAATGCAAGGTTATCCACATTGGTTGCAAAAATGAGAAGGCAGGCTATTATCTGAACGGCCATAGATTAGGAGAGGGGAATGTGCAACGAGATCTGGGTATCCTCGGACACCAGTCACTGAAGGTAAACATGTAGCTGCAGCAGGCAATAAAGAAGGAAAATAGTAGCCTTCATGGCGAGCGGATTAGAGTACAGGAGCAGGGATAACTTGCTGTCATTATAAAGGGCCTTGGAGAGGCCATACCTGGAATATTGTGAGCAGTTTTGGTCTCCTTATCTGAGGAAGGATGTTCTTGCTCCAGAGGGATTGCAGCGAAGGTTTACCAGACTGATTCCTGGGATGGTGGGACTAACATACGAGTGATTGAATCAGTTAGGATTGTATTCGCTGGAGTTCAGAAGAATGGGGGATCTCATTGAAACCTATAATATTCCAACAGGACTTGACAGGGTAGATGCAGGAAAGATTTTCCCGATGGTGGGAATGTGCAGAACCAGAGGTCACAGTCTGAGGATACGGGGTAGACCATTTAGACAAAGATGAGGAGAATTTTCTTCACCCAGACAGTGGTGAGCCTGTGGAATTTGTTACCACAGGAAATAGTTGAGGCCAATACATTGCATGCTTTCAAGAAGCAGTTAGATATAGAACTGAAGGCGAAGGGGGTCAAAGGATGTAGAGGGGAAAGCGGGATTAAGCTATTGAGTTGGATGATAAGTCATGATCATAATGAATGGCAGAGCAGGCGCGAAGGGCCAAATGGTCTCTTCCTGCTCCTATTTTCTATGTTTCTATGTAATCCCTTCCCACACTAAGAGCAGGTGAATGACCTCTCCCCAGTGTGAACTTGCTGTTGTATCTGCAGACTGGATAACTGTGTGAATCCATTCCCACAGAGGGAGCAGATGAATGGCCTGTCCCCAGTGTGAACATACTGGTGTTTCCGAAGGTTGGACGAATTACTGAATCCCTTCCCACACTGAGAACAGGTGAATGGCCTCTAACCAGTGTGAATTCGCTGATGTCTCTGCAGGGTGGATGAACTAACAAATACCTTCCCACACTGTGAGCAGGTGAACGGCCTCTCCCCAGTGTGAACTCGCTGATGGTTCCGAAGATTGGATGAATTATTGAATCCCCTCCCACACTGAGAGCAGGTGAATGGCTTCTCCCCAGTGTGAACTCGCTGGTGTGCATGCAGACTGGATAACTGAGTGAATCCCTTCCCACAGGGAGAGCAGGTGAATGGCCACTCCCCAGTGTGAACTCGCTGATGTGTCCTTAGGTTGGACGAAGAACTGAATCCCTTCCCACACTGAGAGCAGGTGAATGGCCTCTCCCCAGTGTGAACTCGCTGGTGTGTATGCAGACTGGATAACTGAGTGAATCCCTTCCTACAGTGAGAGCAGGTGAATGGCCTCTCCCCAGTGTGAACTCGCTGATGTCTCCGTAGGTTGGACGAAGAACTGAATCCCATCCCACACTGGGAGCAGATGAATGGCTTCTCCCCAGTGTGAACTCGCTGGTGTGTATGCAGACTGAATAAGTGAGTGAATCCCGTCCCACACTGAGAGCAGGTGAATGGCCTCTCCCCAGTGTGAACTCGCTGGTGTGACTGCAGGTTAAACAAGTGCGTGAATCCCTTCCCACACTGGGAGCAGGTGAATGGCCTCTCCCCAGTGTGAACTCGCTGGTGTGCCTGCAGGTGAGATAACCGAATGAATCCATTCCCACACTGAGAGCAGGTGAACGGCCTCTCCCCATTGTGACTGCGGCGATGAGTCTCCAGCACAGATGGGGCTCTAAATCCCTTCCCACAGTCAGCACATTTCCACGGTTTCTCCATGTTTTGGGTCTCCTCGTGTCTCTCCAGATTGGACAATCAGTGGAAGCCTTGTCTATACACAGAACATGTTCACTGTCTCTCCTCACTGTGAATGGTGTGATGTTTTTTCAGGCTGTGTAACAGGTTAAAGCTCTTTTCACAGTCAGTTCACTGGAACTCTCTCACTCAGGTGTGTGTTGTGTGGGTCTCGGTGCTTCTCCAGTCACACTCACGTTTAAAATCTTTTGAAGCCGACAGATCGGACAAATCTACTTCTCCCCGATGATATTCAGAGTCCGATGATATTCAGATCAGAAGGAACAGAGTGAGTTTGTCACATTGAAATATGATGTTTGAGATTTCTGTCTATAATTCCTCCTCTTCTTATATCTTTTTTTAAAAAATTAGAAAAGTCATAATTGTTAGTGCAGGATAGAAATTCAGAGCAGACAATTCTTGTTCCGATGGAATATCATTTCCTCTCTTGTTCGCCAAAAGCTGTAAATATCCATCCCACACACTCTCCCTCCATTCTCACTCTGCTGCATCTAATATTCACCCTCCCAATTCTCCTGAAGGCGCTAATTCATGTTGATTGACAGATCCAAGCTCAGCTCACTGTTTCCTGACCAGGACACAGAGATTAGAATAGGAATAAGACTAGGCCATTCGGCCCACGGAGTCTGCTCAACCGTTCAATGAGATCCTTGGCCGATCTACCTCAGCACCATTTTCCCACACGGTCCCCATATCCCTCGATATCTTCAATATTTAGAAACCTAGCAATATTTGTCTTGAACATACCTGATGACTGAGGCTCCACATTCCTCTGGGGTAGATAATTCCAAAGCTTCACCACATTTGTGAGTGAACAAAATCCCTCATAGAACATAGACTGCAGAAGGAGGCCATTCGGCCCATTGAGTCTGCACCGACCCACTTCCACCCTGTCCCCGTAACCCAATACCCCTCCTAACCTTTTTTTTGGGTTACCGAGGGCAATGTTTTGGTCCCTTAGGGCAATTTAGCATGGCCAATCCACCTAACCTGCACGTCTTTGGATTGTGGGAGGAAACTGGAGCACCCGGAGGAAACCCATGCAGATGCGGGGAGAACGTGCAGACTCCATGCAGACAATGACCCAGCAGGGAATCGAACCTGGGATCCTGGCGCTGTGAAGCCATAGTGGTATCCACTTGTGCGACCGTGCTGCCCTCACATCTCATCTCAGCTTGCATTCTGTTTTCCTGCCTGAACCCCATAACCCTTAACTCCATTCTCAATCAAATATCTGTCAAACTCGTGTTTGAATATATTCAATGACCCCCCCAGACTCCGCTGCTCCCTGTGGAAATGAAATCCAAAGACTAACCTTCAGAACATAATATTCTTTATTAGTGTCACAGGTAGGCTTACATTAACTCTGCATTGAAGCTACTGTGAAAAGCCCCTCATCGCCACACTCCGGCGCCTGTTCGGGTACACAGAGGGAGAATTCAGAATGTCCAATTCAGCTCAAAAGCATGTCTTTCAGGACTCGTGGGAGGAAACCAGAGCACCTGGAGGAAACCCACGCAGTCACAGGAGAACATGCAGATTCCACACAGTGACCCAAGCCGGAATCGAACCCAAGTCCCTGTTGCTGTAAAGCAACAGTGCTAACCACTGTGCGATCATGCAACTACATTAGATATATCTCTGCCCAATATTAATTTACTGTCCCTGAAATGTCAGCCATATCCTGGGGAAACCAGCACTTTAGTTGTGAACATTAGGGAAGAGACCATCCTTTTAGCCAGACAAATAAATGAATCAAGCTGAGGGACACTGCAGCCTGGGTGTGAATATATTCTCGGGCACTAGGACCTGGCCGGGTGAGACTATGAACCCTGACCCATTACAGACGTCACCGCACTCACGCATGCGCGCCGCTCCATTTGAATCAAGATGGCGGCTGTTGATTGGGCCTGTTATCGGGAAAAGACCCGAAGCTACAAACGCAGGACCTACTGGTACTTATTCCTGGTTTAGAGCCTTCACGCAGTGTTTAGAAACTCTCTCCCTCCAGAGTGGGCGCCATCGCTTCCTCCGGATTTCCGCATCCTTACCCGCTTCCCATGAGACAAAGAAGCGTCTCTTTCCCAGGCGCCATCACACCGCGCATGCTCCAACTACTCCAGGCATTGCGCCTGCGCACTGCTGCCCTGCAGTGTCGTTCGGGGACATTGACCACCGCGGCGAATGCCGGGGAATGCACGCGCCATTGATCATCCCAATTAGTGAATAGTGATTTTTGTTTGCTATGATGTGAAGATTGGGCGAGTGGGATAAAAATCATACATAAATCCAAGTGAGAAGGAGACGTGGTATAGTAGTTAACAGTGGGACTAAGGTGCTGAGGACCTTAGGCGCATGATGGACTGGGGTTGTGTTCATTGCTTTCTGTAGTTTCTGATGGTATTGGGCTGAGCAGTTGCCACAGCAGGCTGTGATGCAGCCAGATAGGATGTTTTCCAATCATGTTTTCCTGCATCTGTAAAAATTGTAAGACTCAACCTGGACAGGCTGGATTTCCATAGTTTCCTGAGGAAGTATAGGCGCTGTTATGCTTTCTTGGTCGTAGCATCGATGTGTGAAGCCCTATCCAGCTAATATTGGAAAATAGATATCTAATGCGAGGAAATCAATTTGTGTATCCTTTTTAGCGTGGCCAATCCACCTACCCTGCACGTCTTTGTAGCTGAGATCCACACAGGCACAGGGAGAACAATTTATGTATCCTTAATGAACATCGATATGCAGAGAGAAAGATGAAAGGCCTTCAAACATCTCACTTGGGACAGAACTGTCTGAAACTCGAAACAGGATCTTCAGGAGATCTGAAATTTAATAAATTTCGAGTACCCAATTAATTTTTCCAATTAAGGGGCAATTTAGCGTGGCCAATCCACCTAATATGCACATCTTTGAGTTGTGGGGGAAACCCACGCAAACATGGTGGTGGGATGGGGGGGGACGGGGGGGGGACGGGGGGGGGGACGTGCAAACTCCACATGGATAGTGACCCAGAGCCGGGATTCGAACCTGGGTTCTCAGCGCCGTAAGTAGCAATGATAACCACTGTGCTGCCCACCCATGTCTCATTCTTAAAGTGTGTCACCTCGTTCTAGTCTTTCCCATGGATCCAAACTACAGTGGACTTTTTGGGTACGGACATTTCCATTGCGGGACACTAAATTAGAATTAGAATTAGAACAGTACAGCACAGAACAGGGAGGTATGTTCCAGGAGAAATTAGTTGTTAAGCAGATGTTGGTCCAGCATTGCAATAGAATACAGCATTGTTTGATTAACAAGTATATCCGTTGAGTATTTCAAGCGACCAAGGTGTTCCAGAATATTTTTTGGTAGAATTACAGGATTGTCATTCACTGACAATGGAGGAACAGGTATATATGTCCAACTCAGAATGATATGTGACTGGAAGTGATTGTGTCTGTCCACACTGGTGCCTTCGTCTTTGTTGCTGGTGGAGTGACAGGTTCTGTTCATGTCCTGGCAAACTCTTGTGTAGGTTCAGAGCTGATGGCAGGTACCTTTCCCGGAAGGATATTAACACACAGTTGGGTTTTTACAATAATCCAGCAGTTTCATGGTCTCCTTTTCTCCAGCTGGTCCCATGGATTCTGCCCAATTTCACAACCTGTCTCCTTGTTTTTGTGGCCTCTCTCTTATGCTCCCTTTTTGCTTTCAGAAGGCCATATAATAAGAAGTGGAAAATTTAAAACAGATTTGAGGAGAAACTACTTCTCCCAAGGGTTGTGAATCTGTGGAATTTGCTATCCCAGTTGCAGGGACAGTGAGTAAATTTAAGGAGGAGTTAGACAGCTTTTTAAGTGGTAATGGTTTGAAGGTTTATGGAGAAAAGGCAGGACAGTGGAGTTGAGGTCATGATGGGATCAGCCATGATCACATTGATGTGTTTAGGCTCGGGAGGCTGAATTGCCTATTCAATCTCCTGGGTCATGTGTTCCATGGAGGAGATGCTCTAGCTGATTTTGCAATCCAACTCTTAGTCTGTAGCATTAAAGGTGACAGATGAGGTATATCTGGATTTCCAGAAAGCCTTTGACAAGGTGCCACACAAAAGGTTGCTGCATAAGATAAAGATGCATGGCATTAAGGGTAAAGTAGTAGCATGGATAGAGGATTGGTTAATTAATAGAAAGCAAAGAGTTGGGATAAATGGGTGTTTCTCTGGTTGGCAATCAGTAGCTAGTGGTGTCCCTCAGGGATCCGTGTTGGGCCCACAATTGTTCACAATTTACATTGATGATTTGGAGTTGGGGACCAAGGGCAATGTGTCCAAGTTTGCAGATGACACTAAGATGAGTGGTAAAGCGAAAAGTGCAGAGGATACTGGAAGTCTGCAGAGGGATTTGGATAGGTTAAGTGAATGGGCTCGGGTCTGGCAGATGGAATACAATGTTGACAAATGTGAGGTTATCCATTTTGGTAGGAATAACAGCAAACGGGATTATTATTTAAACGATAAAATATTAAAGCATGCCGCTGTTCAGAGAGACTTGGGTGTGCTAGTGCATGAGTCACAGAAGGTTGGTTTACAAGTGCAACAGGTGATTAAGAAGGCAAATGGAATTTTGTCCTTCATTGCTAGAGGGATGGAGTTTAAGACTAGGGAGGTTATGTTGCAATTGTATAAGGTGTTAGTGCGGCCACACCTGGAGTATTGTGTTCAGTTTTGGTCTCCTTACTTGAGAAAGGACGTACTGGCGCTGGAGGGTGTGCAGAGGAGATTCACTAGGTTAATCCCAGAGCTGAAGGGGTTGGATTATGAGGAGAGGTTGAGTAGACTGGGACTGTACTCGTTGGAATTTAGAAGGATGAGGGGGGATCTAATATAAACATTTAAAATTATGAAGGGAATAGATAGGATAGATGCGGGCAGGTTGTTTCCACTGGCGGGTGACAGCAGAACTAGGGGGCATAGCCTCAAAATAAGGGGAAGTAGATTTAGAACTGAGTTTAGGAGGAACTTCTTCACCCAAAGGGTTGTGAATCTATGGAATTCCTTGCCCAGTGAAGCAGTTGAGGCTCCTTCATTACATGTTTTTAAGGTAAAGATAGATAGTTTTTTGAAGAATAAAGGGATTAAGGGTTATGGTGTTCGGGCCGGAAAGTGGAGCTGAGTCCACAAAAGATCAGCCATGATCTCATTGAATGGCGGAGCAGGCTCGAGGGGCCAGATGGCCTACTCCTGCTCCTAGTTCTTATGTTCTTATGTTCTTATGAGGAATATATCAGCCAGAATGGCGGATCAGACTCACTTATAATAATAATGGGCCAAATGGCCTAATTCTGCTTATAAATGTTATGAACTGTGTTTCTTACTCTCAAAGTGAGTGAATCCTTTGCTGTTTCTCCTCTGGGCCCCATCTCCACTATTATTGTCTGATTGTCCCAGTGAGACTCTCACTGTTATTATTGGACAATCAACGATTGTCTCAGCCTGTGGCCGCTCTCACCATCTGTCACCGTCACAATGCCCGGGTGATTGACGGCAGCTTTCGACCAATTGGAAGAGGAGGGGCGGGACTGGAGGCCCGACAGGGAGCGGCTGGTCCTCCAACCAATCGGAGTGAATGAGGGGTTGGACTGGGCTTGATTGAAGCATGCACAGTATGGGTCATGGCGATGGACAGCGGCTCCTTGTTGAGATCTAAAATCGGTCAGGAGGGAGCGAAGAAGCACGTGGTGGGCAGGCGTAAACATGTTGTGTGAGCCGCAAACCTGGGAAAAGAGCTTACCGGATCCAATTTGTACCGAGCGGGGCTGCAGATTCTCATGTTAGACCCGGGTGAACGGCCACCATCTTTATTGGGGGAAAGCTCACCAGGGCGAATGTGGAGCCGCCATCTTTGTTGGAGGCAATGTTTTTAAAAAAAAGAATAATCCTTAACGTCACAATGAAGTTACTGTGAAAATCCCCTATCGCCACATTCCGGCGCCTGTTCGGGTCACTGAGGGAGAATTCAGAATGTCCAAATTACCTAACATCACATCTTCACACTCTGCACAGACAGTGACCTTAGGCAAGAATCGAAGCTAGGACCCTGACGCTGTGAAGCAACAGTGCTAACCACTGTGCTACCGTAGATTGGCCACGCTTAATTACTCCTTAATGTCCAGGGATGTGCAGGTTAGGTTCTTGGTCATGGGGATAAGGCGGGTGGACGAGGGAATGTAAATGGGTAGAGCGCTCATTCGAAGGGTTGGTGCAGACTCAATGGGCCGAATGCCCTCCTTCTGCACTGTTCGGGTACACAGAGGGAGAATTCAGAATGTCCAACTCTCCTAACAGCATGTCGTTTGGGATGTGTTGAAGGAGGTGATTGTTTTAGGAGGTATTTGTTACCCTACGTTCAGAATGAAGCCAACCATCAATCTACATTAGCCTTTGAGTCCCAACGTCTTATTGTTGAAGCAGAGCAGGAAGAGAAGAGAAAGACGTTCTGCTTTTCAGTTCTCACTACCTCCTGGGCTATTCTCCTCCATGTGTCTAGAGATCTATGATTGTGTCCAGTCACATGAAGAACCTGTCAAATCTCTCAACCTACCCCGAGTAAACATCATCCTCGAATAGAGGGACTGCTGATGACATGGAGGGGCAAAGTGTAGCAGGGAGTATGAGCATTCATCCTGGAGCAGGAGGAGCGATGCTGTGAATTTCTATCCTGGACTGACGGTGATTAACTTTGGAAAATCCTTTTACAGGGGGTTAGAAAGCGAGGATTTACGCAAAGCAAACTCAAACCAAGAATAGGTTTACTTAGAACATAGAACAGTACAGCACAGAACAGGCCCTTCGGCCCTCGATGTTGTGCCGAGCAATGATCACCCTACTTAAACCCACGTATCCACCCTATACCCGTAACCCAACAATCCCCCCATTAACCTTACACTACGGGCAATTTAGCATGGCCAATCCACCTAACCCGCACATCTTTGGACTGTGGGAGGAAACCGGAGCACCCGGAGGAAACCCATGCACACACGGGGAGGACGTGCAGACTCCACACAGACAGTGACCCAGCCGGGAATCGAACCTGGGACCCTGGAGCTGTGAAGCATTGATGCTAACCACCATGCTACCGTGAGGCCCCTTTTCTTTCCTGAATTTCTTGTTTGGACTGACAAAGATGGCTTTTGCAACTTTCATTTTCAGGGTATTAGAAAAGGATTTACAGGCAGGAAACACAAGCGAACCCTGACATCAAACTCCTACAGCATCACTCAATTCATCAGGACCAGGATATTATTGCACTTTCAGTGTAAGCATTGAGTTCCAAGTCATTACCACTCAGTGTAAAATTTCTGCCTCATATCAGCCTGTAGATCTTGCTCCAAATCTTAAATCTGTGTCCTGAAATCCTTTTGCAATTAGCTGGAAGGAGCAACGTTTCTTTAACTACTTTACCGAGACCAATCAGAAACTTGTACCTCTATCAATCTCCGTTCCTCCAAGGAGAACAACCGCAATTTCTCCAACCTAACATTGCAACTAAAATCCCTCATTCCTGGAACTATTCTGTTAAGTTTCCCCTGCACTCTCTCAAGGACCGTCACATCCTCCATAATATATGGTTTGCACAGATCCAGATGTTCTGACTTCCTGTCTGTGATGTCATCACGCACCGACACTTGCACGGTGACATCACCCCCCGTTCCCCGGATATTTCCTCAACTAGGAAACTTTTCCTCCGACTCCAGAGTTGCTGATATCTTTCCAGCTTTAGGCTACAGTGGGACATTTTAATATTGAAAACAATGAAATTGCTTCACAGCTGAGTATTTCTAAGCATTTCTCAACAATTTTGAGCTTTTAGTGCTCTGCTCTGTTACCTGTGAGGGGTTCCATGTCTCTGGAGCTGGTGTGACTCTCAAAAAACAATGCAAAACACCCGTGGAGGGTGAGGGCTACCAGCTTTCGACATATAAAATTCATTCTTTCTCTCGCTCGCTCGCTCGCTCTCTCTCTCGCTCTCTCCCTCCCTCAGAAAAATCAACCAAGATTCACTTCAAAATCTGACAGTCATTCAGTTCATCAGGATCTGAATGTAAGTGTTTCTGTTTGATCTGTGGTTGAAGATTTAAACATCTGTGCAGCTGAGATAGGATAGAGCAAGATTTGCAAACAAGGATGTGAATGTTCCATTGAGATGTTGCTTAACCAGTACCCAATGTAGGTCAATGAGCACAGGAGTGATGGGTAAGTGAGTGGGACTCAACTTTGGCAGATTCCCTTCCCTGAAGGACATTCGTGAACCAGTTTTCATGGTCACTTTTTCCTAGTGCTGGCCTCACAAATGACCAGATTCATTCAGCTCAATTTCACAACCTGCCTTTGTGTTTTTGTGGTTTCTCTCTCACTCCCTTTTTTCTGCTCTCAAATGAATTTCACAGGGTGTTAGAAGAGGAGGATTTGCAGTCAGGAAACTGAAACTGAAAATGATATCAGAATCTGATGGAGTCGGCCAATTTATTGTAACCTAAACATCATCGTAATTTGAACATGGAAGAAAAAAGCACCAATCGCTGCTGGGGGAAACCGTTCACGTGTTGTGTGTGTGGACAAGATTTCAGCCAATCATCTGGCCTTTCGGAACATAATTGCAGTCAGGACAGGGAGATGACATGGAAATGTGGGGACTGTGAGAAGGGATTCAATTACCCATCCCAGCTAGAAACTCATCGACGCAGCCACACTGGGGAGAGGCCATTCACCTGCTCTCAGTGTGGGAAGGGATTTACTCACATATCCACTCTGCTGAGACACCAGCGACTTCACACTCAGGAGAGGCCATTCACCTGCTCTCAGTGTGGGTTGGAATTCAATCGGTCATCCAACCTAGCATTACACCAACGGGTTCACACTGGGGAGAAGCCGTTCATCTGCTCCCAGTGTGGGAAGAGATTTGCTCACTCATACACCCTGCGGACACACAAGCGAGTTCACACTCTGGAGAGGCCATTCACCTGCTCCCAGTGTGGGAAGGGATTCACTCAGTCAGCCAATCTGCTGAGACACCAACGAGTTCATACTGGGGAGAGACCGTTCACCCGCTCCCAGTGTGGGAAGGGATTCACTCAATCATCCCACCTACTTGCACATCGGTATATTCACACTGGGGAGAGGCCATTCACCTGCTCAGTATGTGGGAAGGGATTCAGTCAGTCATCCAACCTGCTGAAACACCAGCGAACTCATAAGTAACTGTTGTGATTGGAATTTGCTGGTGATCATATTCAGGACTGAACCATGTCCATCCGAGTCTGTTTCTGCTTAATTGAAAAATACCTCCAGCTCAGTTATAGGTGTTAATATAGTTGGTCTTTGAAAGAGAGGATTTGCAGTTAGGAAACACAAACCAAACATCATATCAGCATCTAACACTCACTGAATTTATCGAAACTGAATATCATCAGATTTTGAACATAGCAGGAAAAAACACCGTTCACAGTGGAGAGAAACTGCACATGTGTCCTGTGTGTGGACGAGGCTTCAGCCAATCATCTGGCCTGCCAGTATATAAATGCAGTCACACCGGGGAGAAACCATGGGAATGTCGAGACTGTGAGAAGGGATTTGATTACCCATCCAAGTTGAAAATCCATCAGTGCACTCACACTGGGGAGAGACTATTCACCTGCTCCCAGTGTGGGAAAGGGCTGACACACTCACACCACTTGCAGCTGCACCAACATTTCTCACTGGAGAGAGGCTGTTCACCTACTTCCACTGTGAGAAGGGATTTGCTCATTCCTCCAATCTGCTGAGACATCAGTGAGTTCACACTGGGGAGAGACCATTTAAATATCCAGACTGTGAGGAGTTTTAAAACAATTCTGGATAACTGATGCCCCCTTAACATGTTCACGCTGTAGAACTGGGTTCAGACAATCTTCTTGCCTCACTACAGCTGTGAGTTCACACAGGAGAGAAGCCGTTCACCTGCTCCGAGTGTAGGAGGGGATTCACTCAGTTATCCCTGGATGCTGACTGGACTGGAGAGGCTTCTTTTGGGGGTCGGCAGTAAAGTGACCTTATTCAATGGTGGAGCAGGCTCGATAGACTGATTTTAAAAAAAAATTTGTTCATATTTATTGAACATCTCTAATTGCCCTGGAGGGAGTTAAGAGTCATCCACATTGCTGTGGGTCTGGAGTCACATGGAGGCCAGATCAGGTAAGGACAGCAGATTTCCTTCCCTAAAGGACATGAGTGAACCAGTTGAGTTTTAATGACAATCGACAATGATTTCATGGTCATCATTAGACTTTTAATTCCAGATTTTTATTTAATTAAAATGTCACCATCTGCAGTGGCGGGATTTGAACCCAGGTGATAGAACATTACTCTGGGTTTCTGGTTTAGTAGTCCAGTGACAATACCACTACATCACTGCTATCTCACAGGAGGTAGTGGTAGTGGTGTCGTAGCTGACTCCTATTTCTTACGATGTGGAGATGCCGGCTTTGGACTGGGGTGAACACAGTAAGAAGTCTTACAACACCTGAGGAAGGAGCAGTGATCCAAAAGCTCGTGTTTGAAACAAACATGTTGGACTTTAACCTGGTGTTGTAAGACTTCTTACTGTAAAAACCCTGAAGACATCAAAATTTTACGTTATTTACCCAAAGAGCAATAAAGTGAAATATTGTCCACAATAGGTACAAAATAAGAGGATATGAAGCTCTGTAGCTTCAATAAACACGGAAAGAGGGAAATGAATGTCCAATAAAGACCTGGTCCACTTACCAATCACTGTCAGAGTTCAGGGACTCAAAATCAAAAATAATAAGAGGCTGTGTAAATTATTTGGGAAAGATAGTTAAACAAACAATGTGAACAGGGTGGGATGTGTTTGGAGACAGGATGGCCCAGTTCCCCACCCTGGGATTCTCAGTGTGAACACGGTGGGATGTGTTTGGAGACAGGGGGCACGATTCTCCGCAAATGCGGCGAGTCGTAAAGGCTGCCGTGAAACTGGCTATGTTTCACGGCAGCCTCCGCGCCCCCTTCCGGGACCCGATTCTCCGCCCCGGGTGGGGCTAGCAGCGGGCCCCGTGAAGCACGACATCGTGGGCTTAGCGACCTTCGCTAAGTCCGCGCGCCAAGCCGGCTGATGCGCACGATGACGTCAGCCGCGTATGCGCGGATTGGACGGCTCCAACCAGCGCATGCGCGGGACCGTCATCTCCCTCGGCCGCCCCACGGACTGATCCTGCGGGGTGGTGGAGGGAGAAAGAGTGCGTCTGTTACGGACGCACTGGCCGCGATCGGTGGGCACCGATCGCGGGCCCATGCCTGCCTTGGCACGGCCTTGGTGCTGCCGTGCCAATCGGGGCCCTGGATGCCCAGAACGGGCACATTGCGGCCGTTTTTACGACGGCAGCAAGCAGGTGTGTTTGCTGCCGTAAAAACGGTCGTAAAGGCCTGGCACTTGGCCCATCGGCCTGGGGAGAATCGCTGTGCGCCGTAAAAAACGGCGAGCAGCGATTCATGTCGTGGGCCGGCCGTGGGGGGGGGGGGGGGGGGGGAGAATAGCGGATGGGCGTGAAAAATGTCGGGTACGCCCTCCCGCTATTCTCCGACCCGTCGTGGGCAGCGGAGAATCGCGCCCAGGATGTCTCAGTTCCCCACCCTGGGATTCTCAGTGTGAACACGGCGGGATGTGTTTGGAGACAGAATGTCCCAGTTCCCCACCCTGGTGTTCTCAGTGTGAACAGGGTGGGATGTGTTTGGAGACAGGATGTTCCCGTTTTCCACTTTAAAGGGACAAGGAGAGAACCAGCTCCATTGAATGGTGATGCTTTATGACATCATTCCATTACCTGGTAAATGCCCTCCCAGACTCCAGTTCATCAGGAGCTGGGAGTGTTTGTTGGGACAGGGCAGTGGGAATTTTACCCTTATCAAAGCTGTGCTGTACCTACTCTCTGGCACTGTTTGATGTAGCATGTAGTGGGAGTTTTCCTTTGTACCTAGCTTGGGCTGTACTTGTCCTGTGAGTTTGTGATGGGATGATTTGGAGAGAACTTTGTTCTGTACCTTAGATGGACTGTACATACCTTGGGAGTGTTTGTTGGGAAAGTGTAGAGAGAGACTTACACTGTTCCTGACAAGTGTTGTACCTGCCCCGAGTGGCTCCCACTTCAGAACTGGTGCATTAAATTTACTCAGAAGGCAGAGGTGGGCCACCTTCTTGAACCTCTTCAGTCCATGTGGTGTAGGTACACCCACAGCGCTGTTAGGAAGAGAGTTCCAGGATATCGATACAGCAACAGTGAAGGAACGGCGGTATGTTTCCAAGTCAGAATGGCGTGTGGCTTGGAGGGAAACTACCACGAGGTGTTGTTCCCTACATCTGCTGCCCTTGTCCTTCTAGGTGTCGTGGTTGTGTGGGAAGAGATTCACTCAGTAATTTATCTGCTTCGTGGATGAAAAGAGCTTTGCTGATAATAGAGCCACAGCTTTACAGAAATCCTGGACTTCATTTCAAATTGTAACAGATTGTTTCCTCCCAACAGGTTCAATATACATTGTTGTTTTACAGAATTCTCCATATCCAGACTCCATTAAACACACTCAGAAAGTAGGAACCAATGGGGTGTTGATTTAATGTTTATTTCTATTACATAAGTGACTGCACATTGAGACCATGAGATTATTGGATACTCAAAGGAGGACACATTAAAAAGAGCTGTGAGTGTAATCAGCACATTGTTCTAATCTGGTTCCTCTGCTCGAAGCCAGATCAGGTCAGAAGGCCCAGGATTTTAGATATTGAACCGTTTTGCTTTTAGTAAAGTATTGCTAACTTGATAATAAATTCCAACAGATACTCAGATCCTCTTGCAATGATGTTCAACACACCATTTGCCTTCCTGATCACTTGCTACACCTGCTTTTGGTGACTCATGAACAAGGACACCCAGATCCCTCTGGATATCGGCACTTCCCAATCTCTCACCATTTAAGAAATATACTACATCACCGTTCCAATATTTAGACAATATAATAGACAATATTTTGTCTATATTATCATCCATCTGCCATGTTCTTGCCCATTCATTATCCTGTCCAAATACTCTTGAATCCTCTTTGCATCCTCCTCAGAACGCACATTCTCACCTAGTTTTGAGTCATCAGCAAACATGGAAATATTGCATTTGGTCCCCACACCCACATCATTGACACAGATTGTGAATAACTGGGGCCCGAATACTGATCCTTGTAATACCTCACTGGTCATAGTCTGCCCAGCTGAAAATGATCCATTTATTCCTGCTCGCTGTTGTCTGTGAATCCTCAATCTGTGCCAGTATATCCCCACCCACCATTCATATGTTTCCGAACCTCCTCTGTTGGACTTTATCAAAAGTCTTCTGAAAATCCAAATGCACCACATCCACTGGTTCCCTTATCTCTTTTGCAGCAATATTCTTTTTTTTTATTAATGTAGAGTACCCAGTTATGTTTTGTTTCAAATAAGGGGCAATTTAGCATGGCCAATCCACTTAACCCGCACATTTTTGGGTTGTGGGGTGAAACCCACGCAGACACAGTGGTAATATTCTTAAAGAAAACTTTCAACAGCTTTGGAATCATAGAATTTACAGTGCAGAAGGAGGGCCCATCAAGTCTGTGCTGGCCCTTGGAAATAGCACCCAACTTAAGCCCACACTTCTCCCCTCTCCTCATAACCCAGTAACCCCACCGAACCTTTTTTGGACACAAAGGGCAATTTATCATGGCCAATCCACCTAACTTGCACATCTTTGGACTATGGGAGGAAACCGGAGCCCCGGAGGAAACCCATGCAGATACGGGGAAAACATGCAGACTCCACGTAGACAGTGACCCATGTCGATAATCGAACCTGGGACCCTGGAGCTTTGAAGCAACTGTGCTACCCACTGTGCTACCATGCTGCCCCATGGAACATATCATTTCTCTTTCAGAAATTCATGCTGAATTTCCCAGATCAGTTAATTATTTTCTAAATGTTGCTGTTAATACATCCTTTGCAACAGATTCTAGTATTTTTCCCATTACTGATGTCAGGATAACAAGTCTGTCGTTCCCCATTTATTCCCCCATTCCTGAAAAAGTGGGATTACATTTTCAACCTCCAATCTGCAGAGTCTATAGAATGTTGAAAGATGACCAGCAGCGTATCCACTGTGTCGACAGCCACCTCCTCTGACACTCTGCAATGTAAATCATCGGGTCCCTGGTATTTATCAACTTTCAATCCCATTAATTTCTCCAGTGCTACTTTTTCACTCATCTAATTCAGTTCCTCATTCCCATTAGACTGTAGTTTCTCTCTTATTTCTGGGAGGTTTTTCTACGTTCCTCCGTGGAGACAGACACAAAGTAATTATTTAGCTTCTCTACCATTTCCCTGTTCCCCATTATAAGTAAATCCTGTCTCGTCCTCTAATGAACCCACATTTGTCTTTAATAGAATCCCCAAAGTGCAGATGGAGGCCATTCAGCCCATTGATTCTGCACTGACCCTCTAAATGATCATCCCACCTAGGCCCACTCCCCCGATCTATCCCCGTAACCCCACCCGAATATTGGACACTAAGGGGCAACTTAGCATGGCCAATCCACCTAACCTGCACATCTTTGGACTGTGGGAGGAAACCAGAGCATCTGGAGGAAACCCACGCTGACACGGGGAGAACGTGCAAATATCACACAGTGTGTGTAGTTTGTGCATACTCCTCAAATCTGTGAGTTTCCTCCAGGTGCTCTGATTTCCTCTCACAGTCCAAAGATGTGCAGGTTAGGTGGTGTTATTGGGAGAGGAAGGGGGAGTGGGCCTAGCTAGGGTCCACTTTCAGGCAGTCAGTGCAAACTTGAAGTGCCGAGTGGCCTCCTTCTGCACTGTGGTGATTCTATGGATTCTCGTGCCATCATGTAGATGAGAAACAGGAGGGGCCAAGGATAGATTCTTGGGAGACACCAAATTGGAGAGGAAAGGGAGGTTGGAGATGGGGTGGTCATTTGCAAAGGAGTTGGGGGTCAAGGGTTGTTTTCACAGGATGGGTGAGGATGGTGTATTTAAATTGAGGGGCAGCGCCAGAAGGGAGAGAGAGAACTGTTAACAATATCAGTTAATGTGGGGAAGTTGGATGGTCAGCGGTTTAGTGAGAATCGGGTCAATGGAGCAGAAGGCAGGTTTTATAAACAAGATGAGATTGAACAGGACATGACAGGAGACCAGACAGAAACTGGAGATAGATGTGAGTTCATGACTCAGACAAGGGACATTTTTTTTGAGACAGTTTTGTCTGGTGGGTTAGAGAAAGGGAGAAAAACAGCAGGGGTATCTGATCGGATTGTCTCAATCTTTATGACAAAGAATCTCCACAAGCTCCTCGCAGTTGTTTTTGGAGATGAGAATGGAGAAGACAGGGAGAAGGAGGATCCTTCAAAAGGAACTAATGTATGTGTGAGGTGTTAAAAAGATTAAATAGGGGCAGCACGGTGGTGCAGTGGATAGCACTGCTGCCTCATGGCGCCGAGGTCCCAGGTATCCCAGTTCTGGGTCACTGTCCGTGTGGAGTTTGCACATTCTCCCCGTGTTTGCGTGGGTTTCGCCCCCACAACAAAAAAGATGTGCCGGTTAGGTAGATTGGCCACACTAAATTGCCCCTTAATTGGAAAAAAATGAATCGGGCATTCTAAATTAAAAAAAAAGATTAAATATAGCATGTTAACCCTAAGCTGATTTATTTAAATGTTATCTTGACTATTAGCCTGTGTAACTGGTTTGAAATGTATTAACATCAGCAGAAACAGACCCCAATGAAGATGGATCAGACCTGGATGTGATTAACAGCAAAATCCACGCACTGTAATTACTTGTGAATTCGCTGGTGTCTCATCAGGTTGGATGACTGTGTGAATCCCTTCCCACACTTGGGGCAGATGTAAGGCCTCTCCGCAGTGTGAACCCGCTTGTGTGTCAGCAGGCTGGATGACTGAGTGAATGTCTTCCCACACTGGGAGCAGTGAATGGCCTCTCCCCAGTGTGAATTCGCTGGTGTACAGTGAGGTCAGATGATGTCTTGAACCCAGTTCCGCAGTCGGAGCACCTGAACGGTTTAAAAGGTCTCTCATCAGTGTGAACACGTTGATGGAGTATCAGAGCCCGAGAACCTTTATAGCACTTCCCGCAGTCTGGACATTTAAATGGTCTCTCGTCCGTGTGAACCCGCTGGTGCGTCATTAAATCAGATGACCGAATGAATCCTTTCCCACACTCTGAGCAGATGAATGGCCTCTTCCCAGTGTGAACTCGCTGGTGTCTCAGCAGGCTGGACGACTGAGCGAATCCCTTCCCACACACGGAGCAGTTAAATGGTTTCTCCCTAGTGTGCACTCGCTGGTGTTGCAGCAGGCTGGATGATCGAGAGAATCCCTTCCCACAATCGGAGCAAGTGAATGGTCTCTCCCCAGAGTGTCTGAGATGATGAATTTCCAGTTGAGATGTGGATCTGAATCCCTCCTCACATTCCCATGGTTTCTCCTCATTGTGAACGGTGCTTTTTCCTTCCATGTTCAAAATTCACTGATATTCAGATTGCAACAAATTGGGCGATCCTCAGATCCTGATGTAATGTTTGGTTTGAGTTTCCTGACTGCAAATCTTCCCCTTGTAACACTCTGTTAAATTGATTTAAAACAAAAAAAAAGGGAATGAGAGGGAACCCACAAAAACACAAAGACAGGTTGTGAAATTGATCTGAATGAATCTGGTCATTTGTGGGGCCAACACTGGGATAAAGTGACCATTAAAACTGTTGGATTATCATAAAAACCCAACTGGTTCACCCAACCGGAACCCACACAAGACTCGGGCCTCTGCAAGAATACAAGAAACAGAAGCAGAAGTAGATCATTTGGCCTGTCAAACCTGGTCTGCCATTGAACACGGTTGTGGCTGATCTTGGTCTTCCAGTCTCCTTTCCTGCCAGCTCCCCGTTTCCTTAACTTCCTGAGAGACCAAAAATCACACCATCTTAACCTTAAATATATTCAACAATGGAGCATCCACAACCTTCTGGGCTAGGGAATTCCACGTGACAAGAAAGACAGAGAGAGATAAAAAGAGAGTGAGTCATGGTGGAGAGACAGCGAGGAAAGACAGAAATGATAAGGGAAAGGGAGAGAGAAAAGGGAGTGGGAGTGACAGGAACAATTGAGAGGCATTTGAAAAAAATGAAATGAGAATATATACCTACTTCAGAATCACAATTTGACAGAATCTCCTCAACCCTTCACCTCCACCACCTGGATGGACCAGGACAGCAGCTGTGTGTTAACATCACTACCTGTAAGTTCCCTTCCAAGACACACAATGTCCGATCTTGTCTGACATCAAGTGCTGAAGGAGCAGAAATTTACTCTATTTAAATATCGAGAAGATTAAACCCATTCTCTTCCGTTCCCTCGACAAACACGATCCCTGTCTGTTCCTGCAAAATGTCTGAGGCTGAAGCAAACTGTTCACAACAATGGTGAAATATTTCACCCCCAGATGAGCTCCCAAACATATATCCACATCATCATCAAGATCACTTATTTTGTAACGTTTCTCTGAAAAGTCTTAATGTTTTATTCTGTTCAAGGCACAATATAAATACGAATTATTGTCACAGCTCTGGATATGTATCATTGTTCTGCCCCATAAACAATAATCTGTAACTCAGAGTGAAAAAGTTTAATGACATTCTGACATGAAGAAACATTTTTTAAAATGTTGCCCCCAACAATGATGGCGACTGAGCATGCGCTCTGCTCCAATAAAGATATGCTGGGCGCGCGTGCGCACTGCTGCGAGTACGCAATTAAAAATGTGTGCGCATGCGCATTGCTGCTAATGCGAAACAAAGATGGCGGCTGCTTCATCCTGTCTGTGAGAAAGCTGCAGCCTCCGCTCAGGTCACTGGGTACCGGTAGGTTATTTTTCCCGGTTTCCTGTTTCTATCACATGTTTATGAAGTGTGCCTTACGACCGGGCTGATCCCACTGACCTGCCATTCCGACCTTTACGGATTGTGAATCGGAGAAAGAACCTTCTTCACTTCGCCATTAATCACACTGCGCATGCTTCACTCAGCCCAGTTCAACCATTCACTGTGATTGGTTGGAGGACCAGCTGCTTCCGAACAAGCCTCCGGTCCCGCCCCTCTGCTTCCATTGGTCCGGAGATGCCGTCAATCATTCCCCGGGCATTGTGAGGTTTCAAGAACAAAGAAAATTACAGCACAGGAACAGGCCCTTCAGCCCTCCCAGCCTGCGCCGATCCAGATCCTTAATCTAAACCTGTTGCCTATTTTCCACGGTCTACTTCTCTCTTCCCACCCCTTCATATATCTGTCCAGGTGCATCTTAAATGATGCTCTCGTACCGGTCTCGACCAGCTCCGCTGGCAAAGCATTCCAGGCACCCACCACCCTCTGCGTAAAAAACTTTCCCCACACATCTCCCTTAAACTTTTCCCCTCTCACCTTGAAAATTGTGACCCCTTGTAATTGACACCCCCACTCTTAGAAAAAGCTTGTTGCTATTTACCCTGTCCATACCTCTCATAATTTCCCACCCATTTCAGTGTTATCTACAAATTTGGATATTGTATATTCTATCTGTCCCATAATCATTAATACAGGTTGTAAATAGATGGGGCCCCAAGAGCCAAACCCTGAGGCACATCACTGGTTACAGCTTGCCGACCAGAAAAAGACAGATTAATCCTCACTCTACTGTCGGTTGGTTAGCCAATCCTTTATCCAAGCGATAGAATTTGGGAGAATTTGGTTCAAGCGCCTGACTAGTTAACAGGAGATCCTGGCTTCGAAATCCAGTGGTGCCTACTCTTTATTTTAAGGACGGCACAATAGCACAGTGGTTAGCACTGTTGCTTCTCAGTGCTGCGGACCCGGGTTCCATGCTCGGCTTGGGTCACTGTGCGGAGTCCGTACGTTCTCACCGTGTCTGTATGGGTTTCCTCCGGGCGCTCAGGCATCCTCCTACAAGTCCTAAAACACGTGCTGTTAGGCGAATTGGACATTCTGAATTCTCCCTCCGTGTACCCGAACAGGCGCCAGAATGTGGCGACTATGTTGACATAGTTGAGCTATGTTCCTGAGGTGGGAATCGGCAATCTTGGTGATGATGTGGATATGTGGTTAAGAGCTCATCTAGGGGTGAAACATTTGACAGGAATGGAATTGGTAACAAGGGAGTGGAGTTTGTAGAGGAGATGAAAGGGAATGGGTTCAGTCTTCTCAATATTTAAATGGAGGAAAGTTCTGCTCATCCAGCACTGGATGTCGGACAGGATCCGACTGTGTGTGGCTTGGAAAGGAACTTGCAGGTGGTGATGGGGCTGGTTTAGCTCACTCAGCTAAATTGCTGGCTTTTAAAGCAATCCAAGCAGGCCAGCAGCAGGGTTTGATTCCCTTCGATTCCCAGCCTCCCCGGACAGGCGCCGGAATGTGGCGACTAGGGGCTTTTCACAGTAACTTCATTGAAGCCTACTCGTGACAATAAGCGATTTTCATTTCATTTCATGTTCATGTTCACATACATTTGCTGTCCAGGTGTTTTATAGATTCTGTCAAATTGTGATTCAGTTGTTGGTTCATTGCTTCCTGTTACCCTCACTCTGTTCTCTCTCCCTTTCCATCAATCTATTTGATTCTCTCTTTCCCGCTACTCACTCTCTTTCTCTCTCACTCTGTTTCTCACAAATAATTCTCTAGCCCAGAGGGTTGTGGATGATCATAATAATCATTATTGTTACAAGTAGGCTTACATTAACACTGCAATGAAGTTACTGTGACCATCATTGAATATATTTAAGGCTGAGATGGTGAGATTTTGGTCTCTCGGGAAGTCAAGGACACAAAGAGCTAACAGGAAAGTAGAATTGAAGACTGAGATCAACGACAATCGTGTTCAATGGCAGACCAGGTTTGACGGGCCAAATGGTCTACTTCAGCTCCTATTTCTTGTGTTCTTGCAGAAGCCCGAATCTTGTGTGGGCTCAGGCTGAGTGACAGTTTCCCTTCCCTGAAGGACATTAACAAACTGGTTCACATTTCACAAAATGTTAAAACAGTTTTCGTGGTCACTTTTCCCCAGAGCCGGCCCCGCAAGTTACCAGATTGATTCAGCTCAATTTCACAAGCTGCCTTTGTGTTTTGTGGGATCTCGCTTACTCCCTTTTTTCTGTTTTTTCTGTTTTAAATCAGTTTCACAGGGTATCAGCAGGGAAGGATGTGCAATTGGGAAACTCCAACCAAACACCACATCAAAATCTGACAGTCGTGTAACTGATCGGAACCCGAATATCATCAGATTTTGAACTTGGAAGGAAAAAGCACAGTTCACAGTGGGGAGAAACCGTACATATGTTCTGTGTGTGGACGAAGCTTCAGCCGATCATCTGATCTGTCAAAACACAAGCGCAGCCACAGCAGGGAGAAACCATGGAAATGTGGGGACTGAGGCAATGCGTTCAATTACCCATCTGACCTGGCAACCCATCGACGCATTCACACTGGGGAGAAGCCTTTCACCTGGCCCGAGTGTGGACGTGGATTCACTCAGTCATACAGCCTGTTGATAGACCAGCGTGTTCACACTGGGGTAAGGCATTTCACCTGCCCCAAGTGTGGGTGTGGATTCACTCATTCATCCCAACTGCTGACACATCAGCAGATTCACAATGATGAGCGACCTTTTAAATGCGGGAAGTGCTTTAAAAGTTCTCGGGATCAGGTGTCCCATCAAAGAGTTCACACTGACGAGAGACCGTTTAAAAGCTTCGATTGTGGGAAATGCTTTAAAAGTTCTGGGAAACTGGTGTCCCATCAACGTGTTCACACTGACGAGAAACCATTCAGCTGCTCCGACTGGGACTGGGTTCAGACGATCATCTCCACTCACTTTACACCAGCGGATTCACACTGGAGAGAGGCCATTCACCTGCCGAGAATGGATCAAGCTGGCACTTGCTACTCAGATTCCCCAGTACAGACACCCTTCACTTTAAAAATAACATTTCATTCAGACATAAGAGAAACCATCACCGGTCCCCCCCCCCCCCCCCCCCCCCCCCACCCCCCTCACACACACACACCCCGCAGGACCAGAGGGACAGTGAGAGTCCTGAACATTGTTGTACAGTCTCATTGATATTTCATATGAGCCTTTTTCTGTTCCATTGAATCCCTTCAGTGCAGAACGAGGCCATTCAGCCCATCAAGTCTGCACTGACCCTCCAATACGGCACCCCACTCAGGACCACTCTTCTACCCTATCCCCAGAAACCCACCCAACCTTTGGACACTCAGGGGAAATCTTTTAGAATGACCAATGCACCTAACCTGCGCTAACCACAGTCTTTAGACTGTGGGAGGGAACTGGAGCACCCGGAAGAAACCCACGCAGACACAGGGAGAAAGTGCAAACTCTACACAGTCACCCAAGAGTGGAATCAAACCCCCTCCCTCTGATCTCCAGTTAGCCTCTGTTTGAATGAACAGAGCCCCAGTTTCTCTAATCCCTCCTGGTAACTAAAGCCTCTCTTCCGTGCGATCAGCTCAGTGAATCTCTTCTACACCCTCTCCATGGCCTTGACATCCTTCCTGGTGCAAGATCCCCAAAACCTAATCTAATATTCTAACTGCAGCCTAACCAATGATTTGAACAGGTTTACATGACCTCTTTCCTTTTGTACTCCACACCCAGAATTATAAAACCTTGGATCCCATGTGTTTTTGAAACACTTTATCAACTTGTCCTCCCACATTTAAATGTTTGTGCATCTGAACTCCTTTTAGAGTTTTGGAGATATTAACATAACATGGCTGAAATACATTGACATCCAATGTCTGATATAATGTGTGTTATGGGAGAGAGAAGTTTAGTCTGTGTTAGAAACTCAAGTAGGAGCTTCACTGCAGGCAGGTCACCATGGAAACGCTGATGAGACATTTCATTCCACAGAATCAACTCATGGGAAACTCCAATCGGATCGGGGAGGGGACAGAGTTTGTCTGTTATTAACCTCAACATAAACTTAAACCAGAGTGAATAATGGAACAGATTAAATTCTAATGTGTGATGTTTATAGCTACAGTAATGGAATTATCAGAAATAATAGAATTAACAGGCAGGGTAGTTCAGGGAAAATGAGGAAATTACTGCAGAAACGTAACTGCTGGGAACCAAGAATGTGCCCTTGTAAATCGCAGATTAGAGAAATTCCTGCTTGCTGCCACCAAACCTCAGGAAAAATACATTGCACTTGGTAACAGTCCAGTACAGATTGACCATGATGAAGTGAGGCTGGTGAACTGACTGAATCACTTCCCCCACACACGGAGAACATTAACGGTTGCTCCTCCGTGTGAACATGTCGACGAATCTCCAGCTCTGATTAAATCTAATACACAATCCCCAGATTTCCAAGGTTTCTTCCAGCGTGACTACATATCGTTCAAAAGGTCAGACCATCGGCTAAAACGTCATCCACGTTCCGAACACGGGAATTGTTTCTGCCACATTGAACAGGGTCTTTGAACAAAGAACAATACAGCACAGGAACAGGCCCTTCAGCCCTCCAAGCCTGTACCGGTCATGATACCAACCTTTGCCAAAACATTCAGCTTGTGCCGTATCCCTATACCAATCTTATCCATGTGTTTGTCAAGATGCCTTTTGAACGCCGTTCATGTATCTCCTTCCATAACCTCCCCTGGCAATGCGTTCCAAGCACTCACCACCCTCTGCGTAAAAAGAACCTGCCTTGCACATCTCGTCCAAATTTTGCCACAGGGACCTTAAACCTATGCGCCCTGGTGACTGACCCCTCCACCCTGCCTGCTGATCCCACTCTATCCATGCCCCTCATAATCTTGTGGACCTCTTTCAAGTCACCACTCTTGAATAGGATGGGATTAGAGGGATACGGACCCAGAAAGTGGAGAAGAGTTTAGTTTAGACGTGCAGCATAGTCGGCACGGGCTTGGAGGGCTGAAGGGCCTGTTCCTGTGCTGCGCTTTTCTTTGTTCTTTGTATCAACAGCTTCATGAGTGACTGATGAGACTGGATTCTGCTGTTATATCTGCTGTTAATCACATACAGGATCGATAGTCTTACAATATTTGGTTTATTTCTGCTGATGTCAACAACCCCAATAACTGGCTGCAGTTTAATATTCTGGATTCGTCACTGATTTTGGGGCTGCAGTGTCTCTTTTTGAAAACATCGTTCCTCTTTATTCAAGATCTTTCCCAGGAACACACTTGCAATAGCGTTATGAATTTTTACTTTAATCCTAAATAGTTTTTGGTGAAAAATCAATAATTCAGTTTCTGAAACATTCTACTGATCTCCAAGTAGAAAATGCTGATTAATCCTTGCTGACAATTCTTTCTGACTTACACATTCTTCACTGTGACACCACCATTATGAAATTAAATTATCAACATGAAATAAACTGTAAAATATTTCACAGATTCATGAATAGAAACTTAATCAATCAACATTACTATTGATGAAGTTTGGAAGTTGCTGAGTTGAATCATTTCTGACACAGCAGCAGCAAAATTTGGTAAAGATGGAAACCACAACAAAGACTGGTTTGAGACCCACTCAGCAGAGATAACATCTGTAATTGAAGCAAAAAGCAGAGTCTACCCGATGCCCAACATAAACCCAAGAGCTAAAACAGTGCATCACTTGGGACTTGAACATTGCCAAGGCCATTGTGTAAAAGATGGAGATGCTGTGCAAATAAATACTGGAGCAGCCTATGTCCAGGAATCTGAAACCAAAGATGGTTTCATATTTCTTTTGGTTTCAGATTCCAGCATCCGCAGTAATTTGCTTTTATCAAGGAATCTGAACTGTCTTTGATTATGGATTATTAGTTTTTTTAAATTTAGAGTAGCCAATTCACTTTTTCCAATTAATGGGCAATTTAGCATACCCAATCCACCTATCTTGAATATTTTTGGGATGTAGGAGCGAAACCCACACAAACACTCCACATGGACAGTGACCAGGAGCCACGATCGAACCAGACACCTCGGCGCTATGAGGCAGCAGTGCGAACCACTGTGCCACCGTGCCACCCTGATTATGGATTATGGTGACGTTCTCACCAACAAATGTAAATATGCCCCTCTTGGGATGAACACAATTGTGAGCTGTACTCCTGTGAGATGGACACCTCCCAGTCTCTTTTACTCTCCTGCAGTTTCCTGTCATGGTTGAGTTGGACAAGGAATCCTCATCACTTGAATTGGGAAAGGCGATTGATTGTTGAGCAAGCAGAAAGGCACCCGGCAAGGATGGAATTCCAGCTGAACTGCTCACACACAGAAAGTCCCATTGACTGTCACACCTTCATGACATGCTCCTCCTCTATTGTTAGGTTGTCAGCTGCTCCTCATTTCAAGGATGACATCTACTCACTCTTGTGGTCTATCTGTGATTGGAGAAGGTGTTTCTCAACCCACAGATCTTTGACAGAGATCCCTCTCTGCCACTCTCTGCCTCATCATTGAGGTGTTGGAAATCAAAAGTAATAATAATAATAATCGTTATTATTGTCACAAGTAGGCTTACGTTATCACTGCAATGAAATTACTGTAAATATCCCCTAGTCGCCATACTCCGGCGCCTGCTCGGGTGAATTCAGAATTTACCTAACAAGCAAGACTTTCAGGGAGAATGTGCAGACTCTGCACAGACAGCAACCCAAGCAGGAATCGAACCTGGGACCCTGGCGCTGTGAAGCAACAGTACTAACCACTGTGCTACCATGCCATCCTAATGATGCAGTTTGATTGGCACGCTGTCACGATAGTGACTGATTGGCAGCATACTCTTGCCAGTCATTATGGCCACTGCTTATTACATAAGAGGGGAGTGAACAGGAGTGGAGTAAATTCAGAGACAGAGAAGGCAGCACCCAGTTATTAGCCTTGACCATTTCATTTCATTTTCATTTTTCATTGACCAGAACATCAACTTTTCCAGCATTGTTTCTCCAGAGTTATTAAAGCTTCGATTGTCTCACATGAAAGAAACACAGGTTTCTTTACCCAATGCACGGTAGCATTGGGCAGCACGGTAGCATGGTGGTTAGCATAAATGCTTCACAGCTCCAGGGTCCCAGGTTCGATTCCCGGCTGGGTCACTGTCTGTGCGGAGTCTGCACGTTCTCCCCGTGTGTGCGTGGGTTTCCTCCGGGTGCTCCGGTTTCCTCCCACAGTCCAAAGATGTGCGGGTTAGGTGGATTGGCCATGCTAAATTGCCCGTAGTGTCCTAAAAATTAAGGTTAATGGGGGGGGGGGGGTTACTGGTATAGGGTGGATACGTGGGGTTGAGTAGGGTGATCATTGCTCGGCACAACATCGAGGGCCGAAGGGCCTGTTCTGTGCTGTACTGTTCTATGTCTAGGTCCAGGTGCTGATGGAGATCCTGGTGCATCCTCAGCCACCAACAGTAATTATATATAAAATCGAGGACTTGAAATATGTGAAGATATGATCGGTAAGTTTGCAGATGGAAAATCATTGGTGTGGTAACTAGCGAGGACAAAAGCCTTAAATTACGGGATGATACAGATGGGCTGGTCATATGGGCAGTACAGTGGCAAATGGAATTTAACCAGGAAAAGTGGTAGCTCTTGTCCAGAGTCCATGCAGAAATGATGTGCCGAGTGACTTCCATCTGTGCTGGATCATTTTAGAAAACACTGAACATTCAGTATCACGAGCAAAAGAGAAGATGGAGGAATTACTGATTCTGCGATGGAACTCAGAAAGAGTTTGCGTCTTCTGGGGAAGAGAGAGGAAGGACCCATTGGGGTCTGAATTGTTCCACGGGAGAGCAGCATTCAATCGTTTTGAGAAATGGAGAATAGCAGAATACCCATCGACAATCATTTGCGAGATTATTTTGATCCATCGGTAACCAAATTATTTTGTATTTACTGTTTACAATTTCAATGGTGCGGCTATTACCCATCACTCCATGCGGCTGTGAATGTGCCCTATTCACTGCACAGGAGCCCAATGCGTAGACGCAATGCTGGGCTGTATCTGGAACATGCGCAGTGTCACTTTGCTCAGAGGTCTGCGAGTGCGGGAGCGGTTGTTTGGGGCGGTGAGAGTCGGTGAGGCGGAGGGAGGAATGGAGCCGGGAGTCGGGGTGGGAGGGAGTGAAGGCTTCATAAACACCCCCTTCTGGTCACAAGGCCGGTTTAAGACCCTGCAAATCCCGCGTTTGCAGCTGCGGAGCTTTTATTTGGTGCCAGGCCCAGTTCCACGGCCGCCATCTTTGTTTAGCGGAGCGGCTGAGGGGCCATCTTGATGACGTAACAGAGGCGGTGCTTCAGGATCTCGGTGACCAGGAGAGAAAATCATTGTCTGGATGATTGACAGGTCCCTCCAGAGAGGGAGGTGCTACTTCCATGTGTGGCAATCCGAAGAACAGAAGAATAATAACATCAGAATTAGCAGGAAAAGGCCATTCAGCTTATTAACCCGGCACTGCCATTCAATAAAGGCATGGCTGATCCGAATGTGCCCTTAATTACATTTTCCTGCCTTCCCCAGAAACCTTTGACTCCCCAGTAGATAAAAAAAGACGAACTTAGCTTTGAGTTTATTCAGTGACCCAGCGTCCCTGCT
Organism: Scyliorhinus canicula; assembly: GCF_902713615.1. Taxonomy (NCBI): domain Eukaryota; kingdom Metazoa; phylum Chordata; class Chondrichthyes; order Carcharhiniformes; family Scyliorhinidae; genus Scyliorhinus; species Scyliorhinus canicula. The sequence goes on along the minus strand of NW_024055760.1, from coordinate 1,260,209 downwards.
CTCTGGGAAAGAGAATTCCACAAACTCAGCTTTGACAAAGTCATCCTGACTCAAAACGTTAGCTCCCTTTTCTCTCCACAGATACTGCCAGACCCGCTAAGATTGTATTTTCTGTTTTTGTTTCACATTCCAGCATCTGCAGCAATTTGTTTTTATCCACAGACTGATGACCCTCTGAGGGAAGACATTTCTCCTTATCTCAGTGTCAAATTGGAGAACTCTTATCTTTAAACTGTCCCCTTAGTTCTTGAATCCCCATGTGGGAAAGTATTCTTTCATCAAAACCCCTCGGAATCTTAGATGTTTCAAGAAGATCACCTCTCATTCTTCTAAACTGCATCGGGTACAGACCAAACAGGCTCAATCTTCCTCCATAAAACAAACTCTCCCACCCCAGGAATCAGACTAGTGAAACTTCACTGAACTGCCTCCAAAGCAAGTAAAACCCGTATTAATTAATTCTGGGACATTAGCACTGCTGTCTCACGCACCGAGGTCCCAGGTTCGATCCCGGCTCTGGGTCACTGTCAGTGTGGAGTTTGCACATTCTCCCCGTGTTTGCGTGGGTTTCACCCCCACAAGCCAAAGATGTGCAGGGTAGGTAGATTGGCCAAACTAAATTGCCGCTTAATTGTAAAAAATGAATTGGGTACTTAAAAAGCTATCCTGGGACTGGCAACAAGGGGAGAGAACGTTTGGAACTTCTATCCTCTACTCAAAGAGTGATGGATTTTGGAAACTCCTTCTACCGGGGGTTAGAAGGGGAGGATTTACACCCAGCAAACTCAAACCAAAATAAATGTTTGTCTGATCTTAATTTCTAACCTTGACTAACATTTCTGACCATTGTAATTTCCTTTTACAGGTGCTTCCAAAGCTTCTGATATCTTTCCAGCCAAAGGTTGCAGCAGGAGATTATAAACTTGAAAACACCAAAATTGTGACAGAGGTGAAGATTATTATTATTAATTATAAATTTAGAGTACCCAATTATTTGTTTCCAATTAAGGGGCAATTTAGCATGGCCAATCCGAAGCTGGCACTCCCAGTGTAGACTGTTGTGAGGTTGTTGCTGTAGTGGAGAGTGGCTGCTGCTGTTGCTGCTCTCTATTTTTCTGTTGCTGCTGCTGCTGAGTTTGCTGCCTGTTTCCAGTGCTGGTTGCTGCTGAGCTGCCTGGAGGAAGGAGAGGTGAGAGAAGGATGGAGAGGGGAGAGAAGGACAAAAACAAGGTGGGTGTAAAGCCCTTTGGACTGCTTGTTTGCAGTCTTCCCAACTGATAACATCTGCCTTCAGCAAGGACAAAACCTTCCTTATTCTATCCAGTGTGCTTGTTCCGGGGCAGGGGGATCAAGTGGACAGTGTGTTTGCTGAGCCCCCTCCCCATCATCAGGGAGGAGCTGGATTCCATTGGGTGGTCGTTCCAGGGTGGCAGCACAGACTGTTTTTGCTGAATCCTACTTGGGCCGAAGACCTCGAGAACCAGCTCCACTTACCTCCTTGTGAACCTGCTCTAGGCCTGGCGAAGTGCGTCATTTATAGCTCCAGGCAGTGGGCGACCGAGGGGGTCATCCGACCAGATTGTTTGCCCCTTTTCCACGGCTACATTCGCAGCTGGGTTTCCCTAGAAAGGGAGCATGCAGTGTCCATGGGCACCATCAAAGCCTTCCATGCCCGGTGGGCACCGCAGGGGTTGGGGTGCTTTATTGACCCCTTTAAATACACTCCCATTAGATGTTTTTAAGTTTCTGCTGATCTTTGTTACGTTCGGGCAGTGCCCCTAACTGGAGCGGCCCTTTTTGCTTTGTCCCTAAGTTTGTTTCCTTTGTTCTATTTTTTTGGTGGACCTCAAGACTGGCCAATCCACCTACCCTGCACATCTTTGGGTTGTGGGGTGGGACCCACGGAGTCACGGGGAGAACGTGCAAACTCCACACGGCAGTGATCCGGTGCCAGGATCGAACCTGGGTCCTCAGCACCGTGAGGCAGCAGTGCTAACCACTGCCGCCGTGCCACCCTTTGTCATGATGTCTCCATTCCTATTTTATCGCACACCTCCCAGTGACACTCATTGTAACACAGAAACTTCAAAATATCATTGCTACCTTGCATTTATTTTGCCCTCCTATTATTATCTAATGATAACAGTGACAGAGTAACATACACCAGAATTGGAAGAACAGGCAGGTTATTGTCTAATCATGACAGAGTTACGGGGGTGGTTCGGTAGTTAGCACTGTTGCCTCACGCTCCAGGTACCTGGGTTCGATTCCGACCTTGGGTCACTGTCTGTGTGGAGTTTACACATTCTTCCCGTAGCTGCGAAGATTTCCTCCCACAGTCCAAAGATGTGCAGGTTAGGTAGATTGGCTGTGCTAAATTCTCCCTTGGTGGGGTTAAGGGGTTAGGGTGGGGGATTGGCCACGGTAGGGTGATCTTTCAGAGGGTCGGTGCTGACTCGATGGACCAAATGGCCTCCTTCAGCACTGTAGGGATTTTATGATTCTACACTGGATCCAAAGATGTGGCCAGCACGGTAGCATGGTGGTTAGCATAAATGTTTCACAGCTCCAGGGTCCCAGGTTCGGTTCCCGGCTGGGTCACTGTCTGTGCGGAGTCTGCACGTCCTCCCAGTGTGTGCGTGGGTTTCCTCCGGGTGCTCCGGTTTCCTCCCACAGTCCAAAGATGTGCGGGTTAGGTGGATTGGCCATGATAAATTGCCCGTAGTGTCCTTAAAAAAGTACGGTTGGGTTACGGGTATAGGGTGGATATGTGGGGTTGAGTAGGGTGATCATTGCTCGGCACAACATCGAGGGCCGAAGGGCCTGTTCTGTGTTCTATGTGTTCACTCACACACTGCAGCCTAACTCTTATTGGAACAGACACTGTGTTTGTTACTCTCGGAGTGAGTGAATCCTTTGCTATTTCCCCTCTGGGCCCCATCTCCACTATTATTGTCTGATTGTCCCACTGAGACTCTCACTGTTATTATTGGACAATCAGCGAGTCAGCCTGAGCCTGTGGCCGCTCTCACCATCTGGAACCGTCACAATGCCCGGATGATTGACGGCTGCTCCGGACCAATAGGAAGATATAGGGTGGGACTGGAGGACCGACGGGGAGCGGGTAGTCCTCCAACCAATCGGAGTGAATGAGGGGCGGGGCCCACTGTGATTGAAGCATGCGCAGTGAGTAATGGCAAAGAAGAAGTACTGTGTCTTCAGATCAGAAATGAGTAACAGACGTTTAACAGTATGGAGGGAGCGAGAGATTGCGGGGGTGGGCGGAAACGTTGTGAACAGCTGTTGTAAGCTGCAATCCTCGGAAAAGAGTTTCCGGGACCCCTTTGTACCGAGCGGAGCTGCAGCTCTTCATATTCGGCTCGGGTGAACGGCCGCCATCTTTATTGGATGTGCATCAGGGCGCATGCGCAGTTGTCATCTTTGTCGGGGCGATGTTTCAATGAGTGGGAGGGGCTTGTTCCCCATTGTTCAGAATGGAGACAACTCGTCCATCAAACTGGATTAGTCTTTGAGTCCCAATGTCTTATTCATGACGCAAAGCTGTGGCAGAGATGGAAAGAAAAGGAAGCCAATCCTGGTCTCCGGATTTCACTGTCTTAGACATTCTGTCCCATGTGTCCAAAGCTCTGCGGCTCTGTTCAATCACATGAAGACCCAGGGCAGAAACTCAACCCTGAGGAGACGTCACCCTCAAATCAGGGGACTGCTGATGACAACGAGGGTCAGTGTGCAGTGGAGGGCATGAGCGGTCATCCTGGACCCATGAGCGGTCATCCTGGACCCATAAGCAGTAAGAGAGAATGTAGTGAATTTCTATCCTGGACTGACAATGATTAATTTTGGAATCTCCTTTTACAGGGGATTAGGAGGTGAGGATTTACACACAGCAAATTCAAACCAGGAGAAATATTTATCTTTCCTGAATATTATTTCTGGACTGACAGTGATGCCTTTGTAAACTTCTTTCACAGGGGCTTAGAAAGGGATTCGCAGACAGGAAACTCACAACCAATCCTCACATCAAATTCTGACACCACTGTTCGAGTTATCAGGACCTGGAGATTATCGACCTTTGTGTGTAAGCATTGCGTTCCATATCATTATCACTCACTGTATAAAATGTCTACCTCCTATCTCCCCTGTAGATCTTGTTCACAATGTTAAATCTGTGTCCCGTAATCCTTTTACAATCTACTGATGGGAACAGTTTCTAAAAATCTTTTGCTGGGTTTGCCGTTGTTGTTTCTGGTGCCTGGGCCGATGCCGGGTGGTCCGTCTGGTTTCATTCCTTTTTCATGTTTTTGTTGTGGTTGAATCAGCTTGGACCAGTCCATTTAGGATCTAGAACACAATTGAAGTCACCTCCAAGAATCAATTGATCTGGATCCAGGTCTGGGATGGATTCCAACAATTGTTTTACAAATGTTTCTGTGAGATCCCCTCATTAAAAGAAAAGATAGAGAAGCAGAATTAGGCCATTCAGCCCATTGAGTGTTTGAGTTTGCTCTGACATTCGATCATGGCTGATATGTTTCTCATCCCCATTCACCTTGTATTGTAGCTCTCTTGAAATGAATGCGAACATTGCATTTGCCTTTCTAACTGCCAACTTTCCAATATTTGTTCTTGGGATGTGGGTGTTACCTTGGCCCAATGTTACTAATTGTAATCAGTTCGCAAAGCATAATTTATATCAAAAATATCCATTTCAATGGCGGGTTTATTACCCAACATGTGTATCAGCTGAGAATGTGTTCTATCCACATGACAGAAGCTTCTCGCACATGCGCAGAGTCCGGCTGTGACTGGAGCATGCGCCGTTCGGGCTGTGACCAGTGCATGTGCAGTTCAGATTGTCGCTGACGATGCAAGGAGCGGGAAAGAAACTGTCGATCAACTTTCAGGATTGGAGCCGGTGGGTGGCCGGGGAGCAATAGAAGCTGTGGAGTGAGCCGTGAGGCTTCATAAATATCCCGTGGAGGCTTCAACTCCCGAGTATAATGTTAACAGTCCTGTCTTCAACAGCACCGAATAGAGTGAAAGCTCAGTGGTGACAGGCCCGGGTTACCGGCCACCATCTTTACAGAGGACAATGTGCCGCAGGGAAGGGGCTGGTTTAGCATAGTGAGCTAAGACAGCTGGCTTGTAATGCAGAACAAGACCAGCAGCGCGGGTTCAATTCCCGTACCAACCTCCCCGAACAGGCGCCGGAATGTGGCGACCAGGGGCTTTTCACAGTAACTTCAACGAAGCCTACTTGTGACAACACGTGATTATTATCATGCACTGCGAACCTGGACCAAATGCCAACTCTCCCGGATTGACTGACTGGAGTCTCCACGATTTTATTTTATTTTCATTTGTGGGAGTCACTGGCTGGGCCAACATTTATTGCCCATCCCTAATTTCCCTCAAACCGAGTGGCTGGCTCGGCCATCTCGGAGGGCATTTAAAGAGTCAACCACATTGCTGTGGTTTGGAATCGTGTCGGCCAGGCCAGGTAAGGATGGCAGATTTTCTTTTCTATTCATTCCCGGGATGTGGGTGTCGCTGGCTGGGCCAGCATTCACTGCCCAGCCCTAATCACCCATGAACTGAGTGTATCTCAGAGAGCATTTTAAGGGTCAACCAGCTGACTGTGGATCTGGAGTCACATGTGGGCCAGACCAGGTAAGGATAGAAGATTTCCTTCACTGAAGGACACAAGTGAACCAGATGGGTCTTTGCAACAATTGACGATGGTTTCATGGTCATCAGTAGACTTTCAATGAATTCAAATTTTACCTTCTACCGTGGCGAGATTCATACCTGGGTGTCTAGAAAATCATTGGGATAGTGAAAAATATTTTTGTGACTCTGGAACATGATTAGCACAGTAAAAATATTAATTTTGGGTCTCTGGAAAATCGTTTTGACAGTAAAAAAGATTTTTGAACATTTCTCTTCAGCGGATATAAAAATATTGAAAATGGGATGAAGGTTGTTTGCCTGACTGTCAATCACTGTCCTTTTTCAAAATAAATTTAGAGTGCCCAATTCATTTTTTCCAATTAACGGACAATTTAGCGTGTCCAATCCACCTAACCTTCTCATCTTTGGGTTGTGGGGGTGAAACCCACGCAAACACGGGGAGAATGTGCAAACTCCACACGAACAGTGACCCAGAGCCGGGATCGAACCTGTGACCTTGGTGCTGTGAGACGGCAGTGCTAACCATTGCGCCACATGCTGAATATTGAAAATGGAATAAAGGATGTTTGGCTGACAGTCAATCACTGTCCTGTAAGGTAATGAGTCATTTTGCTTCCCAATTGGCCGAGGAAGGCAGTGTGTCACAAGGATGGATGTGTTGGCCGATTAATGGCTGGAGGATGGGGGCAGGTCATGTGATCAAACCTCCAGGAATACATTTACTCAAAGTTGGTGAGGAGAGAATGTTGTGAATTTCTATCCTAAACTGACAGTGAGGTTTCTGTAAATTTACAGGATACTGGAAGTGGAGGTTTAACAGACGGGAAACGCAAACCAAACGTCACATCGCGATCTGACAGAGTCACTCGATTCATCAGAAACTGAATATCAGCAGCATCTGGGTGTGGAAGGTAAAAGGTTTGTCTGTTCTGTCTGTGAGGGAAGATTTCAGGTCTCAGTGTGACTGGAAAAGCCCCGAGATTCACAAACCCTGGTTAGACCAAACCTGGAGAACTGTGTTCAGTTCTGGGCAACAAACCTGAGGAAGGATAGAATGGCCTCGGAGGGAGTGTGGCACAGATTAACCTGAGTGATATCTGAACCCCCCGGGGTTAAATTACAAAACTAGATTACAGAAAAGAATCAGAGACATGATGGCACAGGGAAGGCCATTCGGCCCATTGAGTCCATGCTAGCTCTCTGGAGCAATCCAGTCAGTCCCATTCTCCTGCTCCATCCCTGTATCCTCGCAGGTTTATTTCCCTCAAATCCAATTTCCTTTTGAAATCAAATCATTCATTGTGTCTATTTTCAAACTCCCTGATAGGCAGCAAGTTTCAGGTCATTGCCGCTCGCTGTGTAAAAACATATATCTCATATCACATCATATCTCCTGTACCTTTTACATACAAACTAGGAACAGGCCACTCGGCCCCTCGAGCCTGCTCAGCATTCAATAAGATTGCGGCTGATCTCATTCTAACTTCAATACCACATTCCTGCCTACCCCTGATAACCTTTCACCCCCTTGCTCATCCAGAATCTATCCAGCTCTGCGTTAAAAATATTCAAGGACTCTGCATCCACTGCCTTTTAAGGACGTGAGTTCCAAAGTCTTACAACCCTCAAGAGAATAAAAAGTCCTTATCTCCATCTGAAATGGCTGACCCCTTATTTTGCAACAGTGACCCCCTTTTTCCAGATTCTCCCACAAGAGGAAACATCCTCTCCACATCCACCCTGTCAAGACCCCTGAGGATCTTGTATTGTTCAATCCAGGTTTTACCCAAAAATTTAAATCTGTGTCCCGACTGCTTGTACGATCAGTGAATGGAAACAGAGTTCCTTTGTCCACCTGATCAAAATCTGGCATAATCTTATGTCCCTGAATCAAATCTCCCCTCAACCTCCTTTGCTGGAACCATTCTGGTAAATCTTCTCTGCACCTTCTGCAAGAACCTTCACATCCTTTTTTTTAAATTTAGAGTATCCAATTCATTTTTTTCCAAGTAAGGGACAATTTAGCGTGGCCAATCCACCTAGCCTGCACTTTGGGTTGTGGGTGCGAAATCCACGCAAACACGGGGAGAATGTGCAAACTCCACACGGACAGTGACCCGGAGCTGAGATCGAACCTGGGACCTCGGTGCCGTGAGGCAGCAGGGCTAACGTTCTGCACCAACGTGCTGTCCACTTCACATCCTTCCTGAAGTGTGGTGACCCGAGCTTCATAGAATTCCTGCAGTGCAGAATCATAGAATTTACAGTGCAGAGGGAGGCATTTCAGCCCATCAGGTCTGCACTGGCCCTTGCAAAGAGAACCCTCCTTCAACTTAAGCCCACGCCTCCGCCTTGTCCCTGGAACCCAGTGACCCCAACTAACCTTTGGACACTAAGGGGCAATTTAGCTTGGCCAATCCACCTAACCTTCACATCTTGGGACTGTGGGAGGAAACCCGCGCAGACATGGGGAGAAATTGCAAACTCCAGACATAGTCACTGAGACTCGAATTGTACCCGGGACCATGGAGCTGTGAGGCAGCAGTGCTAACCACTTTGTCACTAGAAGCATAATTTCAGCATCAATATTTCAATTTATGAAGCTCCAGGTCCAATATGCTTTGTCAACTACTAGCTTAATATGACTTGTAGATATTAAAAATCCCTTTCTCTCTCTTCCCAAAGGGACCAATCAGGTTTTATAACAATCCAGCCATTTTCATTGTCACTTTTTCCCAGTGCCAGCCCCACAAATGACCAGATTCATTCAGCTCAATTTCACAAACCTGCCTTTGTGTTTTCGTGGGTTCTCTCTCACTCCCTATTTTCTGTTTTCAATCAGTTTCACAGGGTGTCAAAAGGGAAGCTTCAAAGTCCGGAAACTCAAACCAAGCATCACATCAAGGATCTGACAGAGTCCTCAATTTATCGTATCCTGAATATCAGCGGATTTTGAACATGGAAGGAACAAGCATCATCGACAGTGGGGAGAAACCGTACTTGATTTGTGTGTGTGGACGAGGATTCGCTCTATCATCAGGCCTCACAGGCCACAAATGCAGTCACACTGAGGAGAAACTGCGGAAATGCGTGGACTGTGGGAAAGGATTCCCTTCCCCATCCAAACTAGAAATTCATCGACGTAGTCACACTGGGGAGAGACCATTCACCTGCTCCAAGTGTGGGAAGGGATTCATTGATTCATCAGCTCTGCAAAATCACCAGCGAATTCACACTGGGGAGAGACCGTTCACCTGCTCCACGTGTGGGAAGAGATTCACTCAGTCATCCACTCTATCCACACATCAGCGAATTCACACGGGGGAGAGACCCTTCACCTGCTCAGAGTGTGGGAAGGAATTCACTCGTTCATCCCACCCTGCTGAGACACCAGCAAATTCACATCGGGGAGACGCCATTCACCTGCTCCAAGTGTGGGAAGGGATTCAGTGATTTATCCACCCTGCAGAAGCACCAGCACGATCACTCCAGGGAGAGACCATTCACTTGCTCAGAGTGTGGGAAGGGATTTACTATTTCATCCGACCTGCTGAGTCACCAGCGAGTTCACACTGATGAGAGACCGTTTCAATGTCCAGACTGCGGGAATAGCTATAAAACGTCTGGAAATCTGACACGCCATCAACGTGTTCACACTGACGAGAGACCGTTTAGGTGCTCTCACTGCGGGAATGGGTTCACACAATCATCTCAGCTCACTGTACATCAGCGAACCCACACTGGGGAGAGGCCATTCACCTGCTCCAAGTGTGGAAAGGGATTCACTGCTTCATCCCACCTGCTGAGACACCAGCGAGGCCACAAGTAATGACAGTGATTGGGTTTTTCTGTTCCTCACATTCAGGACTGAACCATGTTCATTTGGGTCTCTTTCTGCTGATAACAAACTCCAGCCCATTTACAGGGGCTAATATTCTGGCTAAAAGTCAAATAAATTAGATTTGTGTTAAATACGCAGTGTGTTGAAACTTTTTTATATCTCTGACACAAGTTAGTTAATTTTGAAGTACTTGCTCTCCCCGTCTCTTCCATCCTCACCTGCAGCAAGAAGTGTGAGGAGCTTGTGGAGCTTCTTGTGACTGAGATTGAGTAAATCCGATCGGCTGCCTCTGCTGCTTCCCTCCCTTCCACGAGCCCACCGGACCAAACTGTCTCTAAATTTCATCCTTGCCCGAGCCCTGAACCCACATCTTTCTCTAGTTTCTCTCCCATCTCCCCTCCTGCCCTTTCAGAGCTCATCTTGTCCATGAGACCCAGCTCCTGTTCCATCGACCCTATTCCTACTGATCAGCCAACTACCCTGTGTCAATGGATATTGTCAACATTTCTCTCTTCAGGTACTGTCCCTCTGTCTTTCAAATCTGCCATCATCACCCCCTCCTCAATAAAACAAGCCATTGACCCTGCCATCCTTACAAATTACTGCCCCATCTTCAACCTCCCTCTCCTCTCCAAACTCTTTGAACTTGTTGTCACCTCCCAAATCCTTGCCCACCTTTCCCAGAACTCCCATGTTTGAATCCCTTGAATCAGGTCTCTGCCCTGTCACAGTTGTGAAATACAAGAGACAATCAGTGGTTAGCACTGTGAAGCAACATTGCTGATGTCAGGGAAATACCACCAGACAGACCCATCGGAGGAGACTGTGAGAGAGAAAATCCTACAGAATCATAGAATTTACAGTGCAGGAGGCCATTCGGCATTCGAGCCTCCACCGGCCGTTGGAAAGAGCACGCTACTTAAACCCATGCCTCCACCCTATCCCCGTAACCCAGTAACTCCACCTAAACATTTTTGGTTGCACATTGGTTAGCACTATTAGAATTAGAACAGTACAGCACAGAACAGGCCCTTCGGCCCTCGATGTTGTGCCGAGCAATGATCACCCTACTCAAGCCCACGTATACCTATACCAGTAACCGAACAACCCCCATTAACCTTATTTTTTAGGACACTAAGGGCAATTTAGCCTGGCCAATCCACCTAACCCGCACATCTTTGACTGTGGGAGGAAACCGGAGCACCCGGAGGAAACCCACGCACACACGGGGAGGATGTGCAGACTCCGCACAGACAGTGACCCAGCCGGGAATCGAACCTGGGACCCTGGAGCTGTGAAGCATTTATGCTAACCACCATGCTACCGTGCTGCCCCAATTGCTATTGCTTCACGGGTCCCAGGTTCAATTCCCAGCTTGGGTCACTGTTTGTGTGGGGTCTGCACCTTCTCCCTGCGTCTGCGTGGGTTTCCTCCCACAAGTCCGGAAAGACGTGCTGTTAGGTAATTTGAACATTCTGAATTCTCCCACTGTGTCCGAACAGGCGCCGGAATGTGGCGACTGGGGGCTTTTCATAGTAACTTCATTGCAGTGTTAATGTAAGCCGACTTGTGAAAATAAAGATTATATTATAAAGGGGCAATTTAGCGTGGTCAGTCCACCTAACCTGCACATATTTGGACAGTGGGAGAAAACTGGAGCATCCGATGGGAACCCACACAGACACGGGGAGATTGTGCAAACTCCACACAGTCACCCAAGGCTGGAATAGCTGAAACATTAACACACTGCTCCTGGTAGTTGATGGTACAGTGGTTCAATAAATATGAGTGGATTAAAAAGTTATGTCACATAGAGTAAAAACAGAAAATGCGAGATTAATTCAACAGCATCATAGAATCCCTGCAGTGCAGAAGGAGGCCATTCAGCCCATCAAGATTGCACACACAATCCCGATAAAAGAGCCACCCCACCAAGGCGCAGTTCCACTGACATTTCCCCGTAACCCCACTTCACCGTTGGTAACTAAGGGGCAATTTAGCATCGGCAATCCACCAAACCGGCACATCTTTGGACGGTGGGAGAAAACTGGAGCACCCGGAGGGAACCCACACAGACACACGAGAATGTGCAAACTCAAATAGCTGCAGTGATGTCAGAGTGTGGGTGGAGCTGGGCTGTCTGTCTTCCCTGCAGCTATTTGATAAACACCCAGTTCTTAAAGGTTCTCTCACATGACAATTCTGAATTCTCCCTCTGTGCACCTGAACAGGCTCCGGAATGTGCTGACCAGGGGCTTTTCACTGTAACTTCATTGCAGTGTTAATGTAAGATCACTTGTGACAATAAAGATTAGTATTATATTTTTTAAATGTTCCGCCAAATTTACATCCTGCCCACAATGATTCTCACGGCCGGAAATATGACCCCGACAAATGGGATGAAGCCAAATCTTTAAAAGTCAAAGTCTTTATTTCAAATCATTGCCGTGCTGTCAGGGGAAAGGGTTAACTTCTCTGCTTGTTTACAAAAGGGTAGAGGAAACATTCACAAAGTTTCCCACAGCTTGTGAGCTCCGAAACATAACTTCAAGACTGATGTTTATCTTCAGAGATTGAAACATTTTGGTGCCTTTTCCAATTGTCCCAGGAAATTGTCATCAACACTGAAAGGTTTACTTTCACTCAGTAATTAGAACATTTCACTTTCTCAGCACTAACACATTAGACCAAATCCCAATTGTTCTCTTCCCTTGTATCTGGTGTGTGGAGAAGATCATGTTCACTGTAGATCTGTCAGCACAGAAACCGCACTGTGCTTCTGGATAAACTCAGTCTGCAAGTAGATGAATCTTTTAAACATCACCCAAGTGAAGGTCTTACCCTGACTCTAAGGAGTGAGATGTCCCTGTAGTTGATGCTGTCTCCTCTGTCACTGCTGTTTTTATTGCATCACACATGTTCCATGGACCAGTCTCACAGCCCAAAAGGGGAGGGCAGGAAGGTGGGACAGTCGATGGGACTTTGTGTGTGTGAGCAGTTCAGCTGGAATTCCATCCTTGCCGGGCACCTTTCTGCTTGCTCAGCAATCAATGGCCTTTTCCAGCTCAAATAATGAGAGTTCCTTGTCCAACTCAACCATGACAGCAAGCTGCAGGAGTCAAACAGAGATTGGGAGATGCCCTTCTCACAGGGGTACAGCTCACTGTTGTGTTCAACCCAGCTCCTCCTCACTCTCTCACCATGACTTACACTGAGCATGCTCAGAGCACACACCCACACTACACCTGCGCACTGGCCTCATACACTCACTGATAGGGAACTTCCTGCAGCATGGGGGGATTCTGGGTAACACAGCCGCCATAAAGCAATTAGTAAACAGGAAGATTCTATTTCCAAGTTAGCAAAACAGAAGATCCACAGTTAGGCAAGATGCTGGGCATGAAGCACAATGAGAGGTTTGGATACTTTATTTAATACAGAAGCACATTATTCTGATAAGGTATCACTTCGACGTGGGCAGCGAGCAGACTGATCTACAGTATGTACAGTACTGACAACATTTGGGACACGGTAAATCATCTCATCAAACCAGTGACAGGTTTGTTTACTGTTCATAATTGTGACTGGATCACACTCAAGATTCATGCAAAATGCAACTCCCCAGGTTTTTTGACCCATTCCCTCCAGACCTGTTTTCACTCCAAGGGTCTTGACATCCGCCTCAGTCTTTATCCAGCCATGTATGTTCAGCTCACACTGCCCAACAACCAGCCTCTCCTGCACTGGGCCACAGGGTTTCCATCACCAAAAATCTGTCCTGGTCCACCCACATCGACGCGACTACCAAGAAAGCACAACAGTGCCGATACTTCTTCAGGAAACTAAGGACATTTGGCATGTCCACACTGACTCTTACCAAATTTTACAGATGCACCATAGGAAGCATCCTATCTGGCTGCATCACAGCCTGGTATGGCAACTGCTCGGCCCAAGACCACAAGAAACTTCAGAGAGTAATGAACACAGCCCAGTCCATCACACAAACCTGCCTCCCATCCATTGACTCTATCCACACCTCCCGCTGACCTTGGGAAAGCGGGCAGCATAATCAAAGGCCCCTCCCACCCAGCTTACTCACTCTTTCAACTTCTTCCATCGGGCAAGAGATGTAAAAGTCTGAGAACACGCACGAACAGATTGGAAACAGCTTCTTCCCTGCTATTACCAGAGTCCTAAACGACCCTCTTCTGGACTGACCTGATTAATACTACACTCCTGTATGCTTCACTCAATGCCTTTGTCTACGTATTTACATTGTGTACCTTGTGTTGTCCCTATTATGTATTTTCTTTTTAGTTTACTTTCTTTTCATGTATAAAATTACCCGTTTGAGCTGCTCGCAGAATAATAATTTCACTGTACCTCGGTGCATGTGACAATAAACAAATCCAATTCATATCGAGGGAGCAATCTGCCTCTATTGCATTGGTGCGCTGCATTTCCCTCATAACACAGTGGCATAGAAAGGTGACAGCACAAAACAAAGGCACTCAACAAATTGTATCTGTGCCAACTTTCTGCAAGAGTCACAATCCTCTGTCATTGGCCCTGAACTCTGCAGATATTTTTCTCCTCAAAAGAAACGAACAGATGGCCAAGGAGCTGGAGTTGGCTATTCAGCCCAGTCTGCTCCACCATTTAATAAGGTCATGGCTGATCTGACAGTAACAGATAGTTGTCCAATTCTCTTTTCAAGGCATCAATTGAATCTGCCTTCACCACATTTTCGAGCAGGGCATTCAGGATCCCACATGCAGCACAGAATGTTTTTCTTCACATCACAAGACATAGGAACAGAATTAGGCCACTCGGCCCATTGAATCTGCTCCGCCATTCAATCATGGCTGATATTTTTCTCATCTCCATTCTCCTGCCTTCACCCCATAACCCCTGATCCCTTATTAATCAAAAAACTATCTATCTCTATCTTAAAGACACTCAGTGATTTGGCCTCCATGGCATTCTGTGGCAAAGAGTTCCACAGATTCACCACGCTCTGGCTGAAGAAATTCCTCCTCATCTGTTTTAATTCCTCCTCATAATCTGAAGAAGGAACTGTGCCCCTAAAGCTAGTGAGTCGAAACAAACTTGTTGGACTTTAATCTGGTGTTGTAAGACTTCTTACTCTGTTTTGAAGGATCATCCCTTTAGTCTGAAATTGTGTCCTCTGATTCTAGTTTTTCCTACATGTAGAAACATCTTCTCCATGTCCACTCTACCCAGGGCTCGCAGTATCCCGTAAGTTTTAATAAGATTCCCCCATATCCTTCCAAGGCCCAGAGCCCTCAACCGTTCCTCATACAACAAGCTCTTCATTCCAGGGATCATTCTTGTAAACCTCCTCTGGACCCTTTCCAAGGCCAACACATCTTTCCTCAAATACACGGTCCAAAACGGCTCATAATACTCCAAATGGGGTCTGATCAGAGCCTTATATAGCCTCAGACGTATATCCCTGGTCTTGTATTCTAGCCCTCTTGTAGGATTCGACTGTGTTAGTTGAGGGATTTTGAAAAACCATTCAAGGTTACCAGCTGCACTTGCGATTACTGGAACTTATTCGAAATTTGAGTTAAAACTTGTCAGGTGCAAACAAGAATTGTTTTATTTGTCTTCTATTGATTGCAACTTGAAAGTCATTTAAAAGGCAGTTTGTAGACAATTTGAACCTTTCAAAGAATCACAGGAATTATCTTCTTAGACAAACAGCTCGAAACATAAAACTTTTAAAAGTCAAAGTCTGAAAATGAAATGTGAATACAGAGAGACAGTAAATAGTTAAGATCAAAGTACAGATGCTTCTAACCTCCCAACAAAACCTACCAAAGACTAACTGAAGCTACCTACCCCACCATCCCAAAAACTATCCTCAAAAACTATTCTCCTCAAAAGCTAAAACTAACCCCCCAAAAATTATCCAAAAACTAACCCTAAAACTAAACCTAAAATGGCAAAACAAAAACTCTCTAGTTATACTGTTTGATATCTGTCTTAAGTCATCTGATCACACCCCAATATAATCCTAATTGGTTTGGGTTGGACTCAAACACATTTGATTTTACGGCAAGCCATCCATCTTCAATATGTAACATTACTTCTAATTGTTGCCGATCTGCATACTTGTGCATATTAAAGAATGCGATATTGTGCTTTATCAAAGCCAGCAAAAACTGACTTTGATAACTTGACTATTGTAACAATGGAGACTTCATGTTATCTTGTCATGCCATGCTGGACAATGACTTGATAAATGTAAATCAAACTGTCTATTGTAATCTAGTAAAGTGAATTATGCTGCTTCTATGAAATTGTTATGTTTTGAGAATGTTGGAATCAAATATATTTGATTCGATGTTCTAACTGTCCATTTATTAAAAACAAGGCAACATAGTCTAAAATGTTTCAGCTTGTACAAGTTATGGAATGTGATTCACCCTAATCTCGAGTGGCGTGAGAACAGTAAAACCTTCACTCCTGCCACCTCATTGCCATGGATTCAGCCCTTGTCCTTGGAGAAATGTAATGAAAAGTTTTTGTCTTATCAGATTTCTGTGTTACTTTAAAACTATGTCAATGAATTTGCAGAATGTGTTTTTTAATCCTTAATATAAAACTGGGGCTTAATATTTACGATTAAACAGCTATCTTTTACCTATATTAAGTGTATTAGAAATACCAGGCTTCTACGCCTCTCGACATGAATACATTGCTTTTGCCTTCCTAACTGCCTACCTAACCTGCACGTTAACTTTTTTTTAAATATTATTTTTTTAAATTTAGAATACCCAATTCATTTTTTCCAATTAAGGGGCAATTTACCGTGGCCAATCCACCTGCGCTGCACATCTTTGAGTTGTGGGGGAGAAACCCACACAAACACGGGGAGAATGTGCAAACTCCATACGGACAGTGACCCAGAGCCGGGATCGAACCTGGGACCTCGGCGCAGTGAGGCTGCAGTGCACCTGCACGTTAACCTGAAGAGAATCTTAAACAAGGTGTCCCAAGTCCCTTTGTGCTTGTGATTTCCTCAGCATTTCCCCATTTAGAAAATAGTCTGCCTCCATTTCTCCTTCCAAAGTGCATAACCTCACACTTTTCCACATTGTATTCCATCTGCCACTTCTTTGCCCACTCTCCTAGCCTTGCTCAGCATTGCTTCTTTTTCTAATCACGGAAAACGAATAATTGTTTATAATCTTGCCCTAAATATGACTTGCTGGATCAAATGTCTATTGTAGATCCTTAGTTTTAATGTGGTCGACTGCCTTTCCATTTGAGAACTGTTCAATCAAGTTATTAGAATTATTTGTAGCTAGGGCAGCACGTGGAGCAGTGGTTAGCACTGGGACTGCAGCGCTGAGGACCCGAGTTTCAATCCCAACCCTGGGTCACTGTCCGTGTGGAGTTTGCACATTCTCCCCGTGTTTGCGTGGGTTTCACCCCACAACCCAAGGATGTGCAGGTGATGTGGATTGGCCAGGCTAAATTGCCCCTTAATTGGAAAAAAGAAAAAAATAATAATTGGGTACTCTGAATTTTTTTTTAAGAAAAGGAGTACTTGTAACTTCCCCACCTATCAGTTTTTTTCCATTATCCTGAAGTGACCTTATTTCTATCGGGAGTTAACTGAAGTGTGTTCCTAACCTCTCATTATCTAAATTTCCATTCACCACTTTTCTGTCCACCTGACCCAGTCCATGGCTTTCTCCCTCATTGTCTAAAACACATCAGCAACTTATAATCCTGGTGCATACATTTAAGTCTGAATCATTGATATATACCAGAAAACTGTGGCGACCCACTGGAAACAGACGTCCAGGCATCATTCAGTCCTGAATGTGACTAACAGCAGCAACAACAGCTGAATCCAAACCCTGCTGTTGCCTGTGAACTTGCTGATGTCGGTGCAGATTGTTTGACTGAATGAATATCCTCCCACACACGGAGCAGTTAAACAGTCTCTCCCCAGGACCGCTCCGACGTGTGAGCCACATTGTAGCACTGTGGTTAGCACTGTTGCTCCAGGGTCCCAGAATTATCGGCTTGGCTCATTGTCTGTGCGGAGTTTTCACATTCTCCCCGTGTTTGCGTGGGTTTCCTCCGAGTGCTCCAGTTTCCTCCCACAAGTCCAAAAATGTGTACATGAGGTTAGGTGGGGTTATGGGTTAGGTTGGAGGTATGGGCTGAAGCAAGGTGCTCTTTCCAAGGGCCGCTGCACTCGATGGGCCGAATGCCCTCATGCACTGTAAATTCTATGATTCTGTTTCAGAACTCACTGGTGTTTCTGCAGGTTTGGTTTACTTTTAGACCTCTTTTCTAAGTCAGAACATTTAAAAGGTTTCTGGTCAGTGTGAACAAGTTGGTGTGTAGTCAGGCGGGATGACTGAGTAAATTTCTTGTCACACATTGGGCAAGATTAGTCTCTGCCCAGTGTGAACTCGCTGGTGTTGCAGAAGCTGGGATGAACATGTGAATCCCTTCCCACACACGGAGCAGGTGAATGGCCTCTCCCCAGTGTGAGTGAGTTGGTGTCTCAGTAAATGCATTTTACTTTTAAAGCTCTTCTCACAGTCAGCACATTTAAAAGGTCTCTGATCAGTATGAACAAGTTGGTGTCTCAGGAGGATTGATGACCGAGTGAATCCCTTCCCACAAATGGAGCAGATGAATGGCCACTCCCCAGTGTGAGTGCATTGATGTAACAGTAAATCCTTTCTGCTTTTAAAGCTCTTCTCACAGTCAGCACATTTAAAAGGTCTCTCATCATTGTGAACAAGTTGGTGTTTCAGGAGGGAGGATGACAGAATGAATCCTGTCCCACACACGGAGCAGGTGAATGGCCTCTCTCCAGTGTGAGTGCGTTGATGTGCCAGTAAATTATTTCTGCTTTTAAAGCTCTTTTCACAGTCAGCACATTTAAACGGTCTCTGGTCAGAGTGGACCTGACGGTGAGCCCGGAGGTTTGATAAAGCATTAAATCCCTTGCCACATTCCAAACAGGTGAATGGCCTCTCCCCAGTGTGAGTACGTTGATGTAAAAGTAAACTATATCTGCTTTTAAAGCTCTTCTGACAATCAGCACATTTAAACGGTCTCTGATCAGTATGAACAAGTTGGTGTGTCAGGAGGTGGAATGACCGAGTGAATCCCTTCCCACACACGGAGCAGATGAATGGCCTCTCCCCAGTGTGAGTGCGTTGATGTGTCAGTAAATCATTTCTGCTTTTAAAGCTCTTCTCACAGTCAGCACATTTAAATGGTCTCTGGTCAGAGTGGACCTGACGGTGATCCCGGAGGTTTGACGAAGCATTAAATCCCTTCCCACATTCCAAACAGGTGAATGGCCACTCCCCAGTGTGAGTGCGTTGATGTGACAGTAAACTATTTCTGCTTTTAAAGCTCTTCTCACAGTCAGCACATTTAAAAGGTCTCTGATCAGTATGAACAAGTTGGTGTGTCAGGAGGTGGAATGACCGAGTGAATCCCGTCCCACACACCGAGCAGGTGAATGGCCTCTCCCCAGTGTGAGTGCGTTGATGTGACAGTAAATCCATTCTGCTTTTAAATCTCTTTTCACAGTCAGCACATTTAAAAGGTTTCTGATCAATGTGAACAAGTTGGTGTCTAGTCAGGTGGGATGACTGAGTGAATTTCGTATCACACACGGGGCAAGTGTACGGTCTCTCCCCAGTGTGAACTCGCTGGTGTTTCTGAAGCTGGGATGACCGAGTAAATCCCTTCCTACACACAGAGCAGGTGAACGGCCTCTCCCCAGTGTGAGTGCGTTGATGTAACAGCAAACAGCTTTTACTTTTAAAGCTCTTCTCACAGTCAGCACATTTATAAGGTCTCTGATCAGTATGAACAAGTTGGTGTGTCAGGAGTAATGATGACCGAGTGAAACCCTTCCCACACACGGAGCAGATGAATGGCCTCTCCCCAGTGTGAGTGTATTGATGTGTCAGTAAATAATTGCTGCGTTTAAAACTCTTTCCACAGTCAGCACATTTAAACGGTCTCTGATCAGTATGAACAAGTTGGTGTTTCAGCAGATGGGATGACAGAGTGAATCCCTTCCCACACACAGAGCAGGTGAACAGCCTCTCCCCAGTGTGAGTTCGTTGATGAGTTTCCAATTCAGACGGGTAATTGAATCCCATCCCACAGACCCCACATTTCCACGGTTTCTCCATGGTTATCGACAGGTTATCAGGTGTAGGTGGGATGCAGATTTGAGGTCACTATCATGATCAGCCGTGATGTTATTAAATGGTGGAACAGGCTCACGGGGCTGAATGTCCTATTGCTGCTTCTTGATTCCTTTGGTGCGAATGTCCTGTCTCTCCAACTCGGATCATCAGTTGAAGCCAGAGTACAGTGTCTCCCTGATGTAAATGCTGCAATTTAATTTCATGCTGTATGATTGGTTAAAGCTCAGTTCCAGCTAACTGTGGAAAATTACTTCGATGTCTGTGTGTCGGTGCTTTTCCAATCACAGGGATTTTTGAAATTTTGCCCCAAAGACAAAACAGACAAACATTTCTCCTTCCACGTTGAAAGGCCGGTCCTGATGAATCAAGTGATTCTGTCAGATCTCAACATGATGTTTGCATCTGCAAATATTCTGTAAAAGGAGATTACATTGAAATACTGCATACAAGACATAAACAGGCCATTCTGTCACAGATTCTGATGCTGTCAATACTCGGCACACATCTCCGACTGTCACACCTATCAAATCTCAGCCTTTCAGCTGATTTTTGATTCCATTTTTCCTCATGTGCTTGTCCTGTTACCCTTTGAAAACATCTCAGCACTTTCCTCAACTCCTTTCCATGCTAATGAGTTGCAAATTCTGAACCTGTGTTAAATAATTTTGTCCGTATTGTCCCCTTGGATTTATTCTTAACTATATTGTATTATGACTTGTTGTTTATTGATGGTCACACTCACATCGCCCTCTCCAAACTACTGACAATTTAAAGATTTATAGCATGTCAATGCTTAATTTGTTGTTGTCGATAGAAAAAAGGCCCCACTCCATTTAATCTTTCCCGAGAGCTGTAATCTCTCATGTTACAAAAGTCATCACTTTCAATGCAGGATAGAATTTGCAGAGAGACAAACCATTCCGTTGGGTTCAGTTTGTTGTGTGCAAATTCTCCAATTCTCACCCACTGTAAAAGGAGTTTACAAAAGTCATCACTGTCAATCCAGGATAGAAATTCTGAACAGACAATTCTAGTTTCTCTGGAACATTTTTTGCTCTCTTGTTCCCCCAAAGCTGTAAATCCCCGTCCCACACACTCTCCCTCCTCCCTGGGCTGAAATCCAAACCCATCTCACCATCTGCACCATTTCTTTCCTCCACTCCCAGTTTTCTCCCTCCCTCTCCTCTGCCTTGGTTCAGTTCTCCAGCTCCTGTCTGCAGACTGACAATGAAATCAATGGGTCTTAATGTTGAAGCCTCATTGACACAGAATATGTCCAGGGTGACCACTCATTGTGAATGCTGTTGTTTTGCTTTCAGGCTGGTGAAAGCTCTTTCCAGGGTCAGCACATTGGAAACTCTCTCTCGGGTATTTGCGTATCTCGGTGCTTTCTCACTCACACTGATGGCTCAGATCTTTTTCCACAGACAGAATGGAACAAACATTTCTCCTTCTGTATACAAAGGCTGATGATATTCAGATTCTGATGAATCAAATCACTAAAGCATCTTGATGTGAAGTTTTGTTTGAGTTTAGGGGCCTACTCCTGCTCCTAGTTCTTATGTTCTTATGAGTTTCATGTCTGTAAATCCTCTGATATCCTGTAAAAATAATTTGATAAAATCCATCACCGACAGGATACAGAGGGCTTGGGGCCTCCAGCGTGTGTTTGTGAATCCTCCCCGCCCACCTGCCAGGGTTTCCTTCCTTGTCAGAGATTAAATGAAATGAAATGAAAATCTCTTATTGTCACAGGTAGGCTTCAAATGAAGTTACTGTGAAAAGCCCCTAGTGGCCACATTCCAGCGCCTGTTCGGGGAGGCTGGTACAGGAATTGAACCGTGCTTCTGGTCTGCCTTGATCTGCTATCAAAGCCAGCAATTTAGCCCAGTGTGCTAAACCATGGTCACTCTCACATCGCCCCCCCCCCCTCCCCCCTCCATATAATCTTTCCTGAGAGCTGTAATCTCTCATGTTACATGTCATGTCAATGCAGGATAGAATTCGCAAAGAGACAAACCTTTCTGTTGGGTTCAGTTTGTTGTGTGCAAATTCTCCAAATCTAATCCCCTGTAAAAGGAGTTTGCAAAAGCCATCACTGTCAGTCCAGGATAGATATTCTGATCAGGCAATTCTAGAACATAGAACAGTACAGCACAGAACAGGCCCTTCGGCCCTCAATGTTGTGCCGAGCCATAATCACCCCACTCAAACCCACGTATCCACCCTATACCCATAACCCAACAACCCCCCCTCTTAACCTTACTTTTATTAGGACACTACGGGCAATTTAGCATGGCCAATCCACCTAACCTGCACATCTTTGGACTGTGGGAGGAAACCGGAGCACCCGGAGGAAACCCACGCACACAGGGTTGCAGACTCCACACAGACAGTGACCCAGCCGGGAATCGAACCTGGGACCCTGGAGCTGTGAAGCATTTATGCTAACCACCATGCTACCCTGCTGCCCCAATTCTAGTTTCTCTGCAACATTTTTTTCTCTCTTGTTCCCCCAAAGCTGTCAATCCCAAACCCACAAACTCTCCCTCCTCCCTGGGCTGAAATCCAAACCCATCTCACCATCTCCTCCACTCCCAGTTTTCTTCCTCCCTCTCCTCTGCCTGGGTTCAGTTCTCCAGCTCCTGTCTGCAGACTGACAATAAAATCAATGGGTCTTATTGGGGGTTTGGGGCCTCCAGCGGGTGTTTGTGACTCCTCCCCGCCCACCTGCCAGGATTTCCTTCCTTGCCAGAGATCAGAGTCCTCATTGATTTGAGTGCAAAGTGTCAGCTCTTATTTATTATCCCACCTCCCCCATCCTGTGATGTGACCCACCCTCCAGTGTGTGAAGCAGGATGGTGCCCGTTAACCTGGGCCTGTTCCCGGGAGGGAGGGAGAAGCTCCGCAGCTGCAAACCAGGGAGCTGACAATGATGGTGAAGGGTTTGCTCCAGCTCACAATGCCCGGGACTGATTGACGGCATGTTTGGACCAATAGGGAGAGGGGGCGGAGCTGGAGGACCGAACAGAGCTGCTGGTCCTCCAGCCAATCGGAGTGAATGGGAGGCGGAGCAAAGCCGGGGCTTTGCGTCAACCCTGGCCTGTCTCGAGGAAAAGCCCGAGCAGCTTTAGCCGGTTCAACTGCCGTATCCGAGCTTCGTAATCCGAGTTTGGGGCCTACACGGAGTGTTTATGAAGCCTCCCGACCCTTCCACCGCCTCCATTCCTCCCTCATGACTAACCGAGCGGGATCTGACCGGCTGAGGATTTCCACCCGACCACATGAATCCTGAGTTGTCATCGACACTGCGCATGCTCCAGACTACGGATGAGACCGGGGCTCAGCCCCGCACCTCATTCACTCCGATTGGTTGGAGGACCAGCTGTTCGGCTCGGGATGCTAGATCCGCCACTCTCTTCCTATTGGTTCAGAGCTGCAATCAATCACTGCCTGGGCATTGTGAGCTGGAGCATGCGCGGTGCGGACGCTGGGCTCGGCCGGGCGGTTTCACAGAAATCCGGTGGAGGTTCCAAACCCCAATAAGAAGATTGATTCCGGGCCCGGGTTTGCATCGAGCGGGGGGGACAGCTGCGGCCTGCTCCCGGTGACAGGCCTGAGTTAACGGCCGCCGTCTTTATAGAGGCTGCAAACCCGCAGGGGGCAAAACATCAGAGATAGAGTTTGTTGGGAAACCAATGGGATATTGTAAACAGGAGATCAGGTTACAGTCAACAACAACAACTTCTATTTATATAACACCTTTAACATCATAGATCATCCCAGTCAACTTCACAGGAACATTAATGCGCACTGTTGCTTCACAGTGCTCGTTTCCCGGGTTCAATTCCCAGCTTGGGTCACCGTCTGTGCGGAGTCTGCACATTCTCCCTGTGTCTGGGTTTCCTTCAGGTTTCTCCCACAAATCCCTCGTTGTTAGGTGACTTGGATATTCGGAATTCTCCCTCAGTATACCCAGAATGTGGCGACCAGTGGATTTTCACAGTAACTTCATTGCAATGTAAATGTAAGCCTACTTATGACAATAAAGATTATTATTATTAAACAAAGTGAGACACCCAGACACATAAGGAGATATTAGTTTGGTGACCAAAAACTTAGTCAAAGAGGTAAGTTTTTAAAGAGAATCTTAAAGAAGGTAAGTGAGGTGGAGACAAAGAGGTTTCGGGAGGGAATTCAGAGCTTGGGCCTGAAGGAACTTAAAACCATGGCGGAGTAATTGTAGCCCAGAGTGTACAAGAGATCAGGATCAGAGCTGTGCAGATATCTCAGGGTTTTGTGGGGCTGGAGGAGATTTCAGGGATAGGGAGAGATGAGGTCGTGGAGGGATTTGAAAACAAGGGTGAGAATCCCAAAACGTTCAAAACTAGTGGTATCCGCTGAGTTCCCACGCCAATGTTACTGAATGAATATTCATTTAAAATATAAAATCAAAATGGACGACATGGATCCAAATCCGACCCATTAGAAAGCTATGAAGTTATTGGATTCCAATAAACTCATCAATGATTCGCTCATTCTCAGCTCCACAGTGAGTAGGACCTGGATGAGCAGAAACAGAATAGAAATTGGACACATTGCAGTGTGATAGTTCACACATGGGTGAAATGTTGAATGGCTCCTAATTTGATCTGACAACCTGTGATTCTGAAGTTCGGTCAATTTCTCTGCCACGTGACTGTGCTTTTCAGCTGAATTGGACTTCCTCAAAGAAAGATGTGAAGTGCAATGAAACTGCAAGGTTTGACACTGAGACGTTCAGCTCTGGACACTGCATTGTTCTGTAGGGAACTGGGATCACATTTCACTTCCGATACAAAGGGGCCCAGTTCCCAACAGTCAAATTAGCAACATCGGACAGATATTTCCCCCATTGACAAGCCAGAGCTGTGTGATGATGAATGTTAGTGGGCGGGAAGCAAAGATGTCTTCATCCCTCGATAGTCTGGAGCCAAGAACAAAGGTCATGGAAGTGAAATGAGCTTTGATTCCTGTGCACAGAGATGGCAGAGTTCGAAAGAAGCTCAACAACAACTCGAGGAACAGCAGCGCATCTTTCCACTGGGCTCAATACAGCTTTCACACTCGATTGAGGTCAACAGTTTCACACTGTAAATGCTGCCCCCATTTTGTTTGCCTTTATATCGCAGATTTAGGTTTGAATCCTGTTTCCACTTGTTCTTTGTGTCCGGGCGGCAATTGTTGATCAATCCTGCCATCGATATCTCCTCCAGACAACATCTTTTGTTTCTGTTTCGTCCATTGCTCTGATAGAGAGCAGGCACAGACAGGATGGCCCGAATGGCCTCATTCTGTGGTGTAATCATTCTCTGATTCTCTGTTAACTTCACTCTGAGGCTGAAAAACCACAGTCGTTTCTCAATTTAATCTGTCCTGACTTGCCCCATATCAGAGCCCTTTCCTGTTGTTCTGTTTCCTCACTCTAAGATTTCACTTCGCTTCTAATTTTCAACATTTCTAAACCTTCCCAGTTTCAATGGAAGGTCACGGAGGTGGAAGATTAATTTTGTTTCCCTGTCCACAAATGCTGGCCTGACTTCGTGAATTTCCCAGCATTTTCCACAGATATACTGATTGGCTTTCGATGGCAATGAAAGTATCTTTGGTTCAGTCGCTACCTTCCTCCAATGATTGGTCCAGGGGTATGATTCTCGCTTCGGGGATTGTGCTACACGAATTTGGGTTAGAAGGTGCTGTGTAAGCTTCCTTCGGTGAGTTCCTGCACCCATCCAGGCAAGTGGAGAGTATTTCATCACACTCCTGACTTGTAAGTGTAGATGGTGGACAGGTTTTGTGGAGTCAGGGGGTGAGTTACTTGCTGCAGGATTTCCCAGCCTCTGACCTGCATTTGTTGCCATTGAACAAACTGTTAATATTTGCCATGTGGAGATGCCAGCGTTGGACTGGGGTGGGCACAGCAAGAAGTCTTACAGCACCAGGTTAAAGTCCAACAGGTTTGTTTGGAGTCACTAGCTTCGGAGTGTGGCTCCTTCATCAGGTGAGTGAGCAGGTGGGTTCCACAAACTCATTGACAGTCAAAGTCAATGATGTAAGATGATACTTTGAATGCGAGTCTTTGCAGGTAATTCAGTCTTTCAGGTCCAGATGGTGCGACTGGAGAAAGCGTGTCACTGGGTAATACAAATCCCATGGTGCTTTGTTGAGATGACCACAGACAGCTTTTAAACAAAGTCAAATATAGTTAAATGGAAGGGAATTGAGAATTATGTGTTTCTTTATATGACCCTCTGTGTTTGGCATGAAAGATTCTGCAGCCTAAATACCATTCGCGTATAAGAAAGGAGGGGCTGACAGCAAATCCGTACTGAGCCTGGATTTCCTCATCCCCCTGAGTGGCTTTTCCTGTTTCTCCATCGTGAAGGCCGCATTTTTCAAAAATGTGGTTCAGTTAAATCTCTAACATTTCCTCTAATTCAGTTACAGTATTGTTTGTGTCTGTATATATGAGCTGTCTAGATATGTTTCAGATGGTGATTAAAATATTAATCTACATCTACAAAGCCATTCAATTCTTTTGTGAACTGAGCAAACTGCCAAGATCCACACTTCGTTTTTTCATGTATGGAACAATGTCTGGACTGTACACAGAACAATACTTTTCACTGTACTCGACACACGTGATAATAAATCAAATCCAATCAGAGAGTTTCTTACTCGTCTTCAGATTGAACAATGAGCCGCCTTAAAATTATTCATTCATGGAGGTGGGGGTCACTGTCTGGACCAGCATTTACTGCTCATTCCAATTGCCCCTGAACTGCGTGTCTTGTGAGGCTATTTCAGGGGCACTTACAAATCAACCAGGACATTGTTGCGGATCTGTAGTCGCGTGTAGGACAGGCCACGTAAGGAGAGCAGATTTCCTGAAGGACATTAGTAAACCAGATGGGTTTTTACAACAATCAAGAATGTTATCATTACTTTTAATTCGAGTCTTTTATTCAATTTCAACTTCTGTAATAGGACATTTGATCCCAGATCCATAGAGCATTAACCTGGTCTCTGGATTACTCGCCCAGTAACAATACCATTACGCCACTGCGTAGCCCAATACTCTTGGCAGAATATGATGTCTAATGTTGTGTTCTGTGAACTTGTCTCGAAATGATTCTCCAGAATTGCTGGTGACTTAGCTAGAACGATGATTATTAATCGACCCGTGGTAAGTAAATGATCAGAATGCGATACAGACCAAGTTATCACAGAATTACATTAGTCATCCTCGTGTACACCTTACAACCTTCTGCTGGTAGCCGGATATTCCCTGACTAATGTCTGACAACCACCTGTGGGACGTCACACTGCTGAGTACATGTAATATTATCTACAGGCATATCACCACATCTAGTAACTACTTCTCAAAATTATAGTCATTATTTTTCAACAAATTCTGATAGCTCTGCAGTTTCTGGAAACAATTTGGTTGACAGGGTTATTTTTAAAATAAAGATCTAGTCTTATAAGATAATTACCAATGAAATCAATATAGAAAAAGTACTGAAGGTTTAGTGGCTACAGGAAGCCACACGTTTCGAGGTATAAAAGGGCTTCCTTGACCTTGTAACTAATGAGGAATACACTATGAAAATAACAATTTTAAAACTAAATGTGATTACGCATGTGTACCTACAGCTTCCTTACATTACAACAGTGAATTTTTCAAAAGTACTCCATCGGGCTGCATGGTAGCACAGCGGCTAGCACTGTGGGTTCACAACGCCAGGTTCCCAGGTTGGATTCCCAGCTGGGACACTGTCTGTGTGGAGTCTGCACGTTCTCCCCGTGTCTGCGGGGGTTTCCTCCGGGTGCTCCGGTTTCCTTCAACTAGTCCCGAAAGATGTGCTTGTTAGGTGAATTAGGCATTCTGAATTTTCCCTCCGTGTCCCCGAACATGCGCCGGAATGTGGCAACTAGGGACTTTTCACAGTAACTTCATTGCAATGTAAGCCAACTTGTGACAATAAAGATTAGTATCATTGGCTTTAAAATAGTTTAGGTGGTCCAGTGGTCGTGAGAGGTTTTCTAGAAATGTACAATTGTTCTAATTGTCCGCAAACTCGGATATATTACACTCGGTGTCCTCACCAGAATCATTTATAAAGATTTGAGTCTTAATTGTGTAATGACCACGTTGTTGACACCATTTTAAAGATTCTGTGAACTTCGAGACACACCATATGCACAATTATTTGTTGTAAATCAAAGCGAGCTGTTGTGATTTGGAATGCACTGTCCATAAATGGTCCTGGAATCTCATTGGACTATAACTTCCAAAGGGAATTTGATGAATTATGAAAAAGAAAACAAAATAGTCGAACTATGGGATTAAATGGGTCGCTGTACAAAGAGCTGGCATGGGAAAAATGGGCCAAATAGAACTCCTCGTGCTCTAGAGCCTTGTGTACGTGTAAAACGAGTGGTAATAACCTGGAACCTACTGCCTATGGGGGTAGGAGATGCAGAGATGACAGAAGGATTTCATTTGGAAATTGGACGGTTACCGAGATAAATAAACCGACAGGGATTAGGGGATAGAATGGGCAATGGACAGACAGGCTTGCTCCATAGAGAGCCAACATGGTCACAAAGGGCTGAATGGCTGCATTCCCCATCCTCCAGATGCTGTGATATGAGGAAAGAAATTCAGCTGCTCCAGTCACTCCAACTAACTGGAATCCCTCATCCCTGGTGCCATTCTCGCACAATGGTTAGCACTGTTGCTTGACAGCGCCAGTGTCCCCAGGTTCAATTCCCGGTTTGGGTGACTGTCTGTGCGGAGTCTGAGTCTCCTGTGTTTGGGGGGGTTTCCTCCGGGTGCTCCAGTGTTCGCCCACAAGTCCCGAAGGGTGTGCAAGTTAGGTGAATTGGACATTCTAAACGCTCCCTCGGTGTACCAGAACAGGCGCCGGAGTGTGGTGACTCGGGGCTTTTCATAGTAACTTCATTGAAGCATTAATGTAAGCCGACTTGTGACATTATTTTTATTGTAAATGTCCTCTACACCCCCTGTAAGAACTTCCTGAAGTGTGGGACCCATATATAAGGTTCCATTCCAGAGGGAGAGAATTGAAAAGCACAGAGGAAATATTCAACTTGTTCAGAACCAGGGTTAGACTACACTGGGAGCACTGGCAACATTGGTCATCTCCATTAAGAAAAAGGAAATAGAGGCACTGGATAAGGTGCAACAAAGATTCATAATATACAGAACTGAGAGCATTTAACACCAGGAAAGGCTGGGTTGCTTTTTCTGGAAAGGAGAAGACTGATGGGTGACCTGATGAAAATCTTTAAGATTATGAAGGGATTCAATAATCCAATAGGAATTTCAATAGACACCTCTTTACCCAGCGAGTGGTGAGAATGTGGAACTCACTACACAGCGAGTGGTTGAGGTGAACAGCATGAATCCATTGAACGTAAAGCTCGATACATACATGAGGGAGAAAGAAAAGGAGATGCTGATGGTGAGATGTAGAGGGTGGGTGCAGATCACGTGGAGCATAAATACTGACACAGACCATGGCTAACCTCAGCCGGTATGGGAATTTAACCTGTGCTGTTGGTGTCACTCAGCACAAATTAGCCATCCAGCCAACTGAGCTGACCGATCCCCATGTAAATCTGTAATAATTCCTTAAATATAGTGATTGCCTGTCTCCCCACCATACTATTTAATGTAGTTTCCCAGTGCCCTTCAGATAACTTGCCCCTCATACTCTAAAGAATCTCTTCTGTGAGAAGCACCAAGACAAATTAAACAAAAGAACAATGTAACCACTACAGCCCATCTTCATGCCAATGTGGCATGATTTCGGGGTTTCCCAAACCGAAATGGTAATAAAACATCTGCTAACCACAAACCCCTTTCACTCCTTGCTCCTATGAAATGTGAAGCCAGATATTCGCAAGAAGGCTCAGAGGACGAATCAACCCACTGGAGACGAAGCCGTGTGACCGGCCAGTCCCAGAAAGAAACCCTCCCATCCCCATTGACCAACAGAATAAACAAAATGCAGTCCTGGATGTAATTGAGAACAGAAACAATAACAGCAGAATCCAATCCCTGTAATCAGTTGTGAACTTGTTGGTGTCTCAGGAAGTGCGATGAATACAAAATCCCTCGCACATTGAGAGCAGGTGAACGGCCACCCCCCAGTGTGAACTCCCTGGTGTGACTTCAGACGGCATAACCGAGTGAATTGTGTAAATAGAGGTGAACATCTTTGAGTTATGGGGGTGACACCCACGCAAACACTTGGAGAACTTGTCTCCAAACGGACAGTGACTTGGGGCCAGGATTGAACACTGGTGCTCAGCTCCGTCAGGCCATAGTGCTAACCACTGCGTCACCTAACGATTTCGATGAGGGAACAAAATGCAATATCTCCAAATTTGCAGATGACACCAAGTTGCGTGGGAGGGTGAGCTGTGGGGAGGATGCAGAGATCCTTCAGTGTGATTTGGACAAGTTGAGTGAGTGGGCAAATGAATGGCGGACACAGTATAATTTGGAGAAATGAGAGGTTATCCAGTTTGGTAGCAAAACGAGAAGGCAGGCTATTATCTGAATTGTCATAAATCAGGAGAGGGGAATGTGCAACGAGACCTGGGTATCCTCGTACACCAGTCACTGAAGGTAAGCATGCAGCTACAGCAGGCAGTAAAGAAGGCAAATGGTACTGTTTTTTGATCTGTTTTTGATCTGTTCTTTAAGGGTTATGGTTACTGTTCTGTTCGATGGAGGGTGATGGTTAAATACGTTATTATTGGGTAGTTATTTAGTTATGCAGGCATAGTTATGTATTTATGTATTTATTTGAGATTTGTTATTTATATTGTTATATTGTTAAGTTGGGGAGGGGGAGGGGGGGTGCAAGTTGGTTATGCGTGTTTTCTGTTTCTCTTTTTTCTTCCTCTCGTTGTAAGGGGGCTTTTTTATGGGCTTGGATGGGGACGGGGGTGGCATTGAAGATGGCGGGGTAGGGTGTGGCCGGGCGAAAGCGCGGGCTTTCCCCTGTTTCCCGCGCGGGCGGAGGAAGGGGAGGAGAGAAGAGTGGGGTGTGGCCAGCAATGGCGGCTTTTCCCGCGCTGAAGCGGGGTCAGAGAGGGATGGCAAGGGGGGGGGGAGGCCCCTCCCCCCCACATCGGGAGGAGTCGGAGTGTGGCAGGGGCAGGGTCAGCGAAAACCAGCTGACTCTCGGGAGTACGATGGTGGATACACCGCGGCTAGGAGGGGTCCTAGCCGGGGGGGGGGGGGGGGGGGGGAGGGGGGTTAGGGGGGGATACCGGGTTGGCTGGAAAGGCCGAGGACGGGAAGGGAAGAAGGGAGGAGAGAGGGGGAGGGGCCATCGCCATGGGGAAGGGTCAGAAGGGGAGGGTCGACCTGGGGCGAACAGGGGACAGGACATGGCTAATAGACAGGGGAAAGGGACGGGTCGCTCCGCGACCCGGTTGATTACTTGGAACGTGAGGGGGCTGAATGGGCCGGTCAAGAGATCAAGGGTTTTTCACACCTAAAGGGACTGCAGGCGGATGTGGCAATGTTGCAGGAGACTCACTTGAGAGTAGTAGACCAGGTACGCCTGAGAAGGGGGTGGGTGGGACAGGTGTTCCACTCAGGCTTGGACGCAAGAACCGGGGGGTGGCGATTTTGGTGGGAAAGAGGTGTGTCGTTTGGCGGTGCAGGTGGTAGCAGATAAGGAGGGTAGGTACGTGATGGTGAAGGGTAGGCTGCAGGGAGAGAATGGTGCTGGTGAATGTATGCCCCGAATTGGGATGACGGGTTTTATGAGGCGCCTGTGGGCCTCATTCCGGGTCTGGAGGCAGGGGCCTGATCATGGGGGGGGACTTCAATACAGTGCTCGACCTGGGCTGGACAGATCGAGTTCCAGGACGAATAGGAGGCCGGCAGCGGCAGAGGTGCTAAGGGGGTTCATGGAGAGGTGGGGGGGGGGGTAGACCCTTGGAGATTTGGCAGGCCAAGGGCGAGGGAGTATTCTTTTTTCTCCCACGTCCACAGGGTGTACTCCAGAATAGACTTTTTTGTACTGAGCAGGGGGCTGATTTCGAGAGTGCAGGACACGGAGTACTCGGCCATTGCGATTTCGGACCATGCACCACACTGGGTAGAGGTAGAACTGGGGGAAGCACGGGACCAGCGCCCGTTGTGGCGCCTGGATGTGGGGCTGCTGGCGGACGAGGAGGTGTGCGGAAGGGTCCGGAAGGGCATTGAGAGATATCTGGGCACGAACGACACGGGCGAGGTGAAGGTGGGGATAGTCTGGGAGGCCTGAAAGCAGTGATCAGAGGAGAGCTGATCTCCATAAGGGCACAGAGAAAGGAAGGAGAGGCAGGAGAGGGAGAGACTGGTGGGGGAACTTATAGAAGTGGACAGGAGATATGCGGAGACACCAGAGGAGGGGCTGTTGAGGGAGCGGCGCAGTTTACAGGCCCAGTTTGACTTACTGACCACTAGGAAGGCGAAGACGCAATGGAGAAGGGCACAGGGCGCGGTCTATGAGTACGGGGAAAAGGCTAGCAGGATGCTGGCACACCAGCTGCGCAAGCGAGATGCAGCCAGAGAGATTGGGGGAGTGAGAGAGAAGGGAGGGAACGTAGTGCAGAAGGGGCAAGAGGTGAACGGGGTCTTCAGGGATTTCTACAGGGAATTGTACCGGTCTGAGCCGCCCAGGAGGAGGGGGGGAATGGAGAACTTCCTCGATAGATTGAGGTTCCCAAAGGTCCAGGAGGAACGGGTGGGGGGCTGGGGGCGCCGATAGAGATGAGGAGCTAGTTAAAGGGATAGGCCAGATGCAGGCGGGGAAGGCGCCGGGGCCGGATGGGTTCCCGGTGGAATTTTATAAGAAGTATGTGGACTTGGTGGGTCCAGTGCTGGCGCGAGCCTTCAATGAGGCGCGAGAGGGGGGGGTTCTGCCCCCGACAATGTCACAGGCCCTGATCTCCTTGATCCTGAAGCGGGACAAAGACCTGTACAGTGCGGGTCCTACAGGCCTATCTCCCTCTTGAATGTAGATGCCAAACTGTTGGCAAAGGTCCTGGCAACCAGAATAGAGGATTGTGTGCCAGGGGTAATCCATGAGGACCAGACGGGGTTCGTAAAGGGACGACAACTTAACACAAATGTCCGGAGACTGTTGAATGTGATTATGATGCCAGCAGTGGAGGGGGAGGCTGAGATAGTGGTAGCACTGGATGCGGAGAAGGCATTCGATAGGGTGGAGTGGAAATACCTGTGGGAGACGCTGGAACGGTTTGGGTTTGGGGAGGGATTTATCAAGTGGGTGAAGCTGCTGTATTCGGCCCCAATGGCGAGTGTGGTTACAAACGGGAGGAGGTCAGAGTATTTTGGGCTCCATCGAGGTACCAGGCAGGGATGCCCCTATCCCCCTTACTATTTGCATTAACGATCGAACCGTTGGCGATGGCACTGAGGGGTTCAGGGGGGTGGAGAGGACTGACAAGGGGAGGGGAGGAACATCGGGTATCACTCTATGCGGATGATTTGTTGTTGTATGTGGCGGACCCGGAAGGGGAATGCCGGAGGTAATGGAAATACTAGCGGAGTTTGGGGACTTTTCGGGATATAAATTAAATGTGGGTAAAAGTGAGGTCTTTGTGATACACCCGGGAGATCAGGGGGAGGGAATTGGGCGGCTCCCCTTTAAGAGAGCAGTAAAGAGCTTCAGGTACTTAGGGGTGCAGGTGGCAAGGAACTGGGGGACCCTCCACAAGCTGAACTTTTCAAGGCTGGTGGAGCAGATGGAGGAGGAGTTCAAGAGGTGGGACATGGTACCGCTGTCGCTAGCAGGGAGGGTGCAGTCAGTCAAAATGACGGTCCTCCCGAGGTTCTTGTTTCTGTTCCAGTGCTTGCCCATCTTTCTCCCCAGGGCCTTCTTCAAGAAGGTAACTAGCAGCATTATGGGCTATGTGTGGGCACATGGCACCCTAGAGTGAGAAGGATTTTCTTGGAACGGAGTAGGGACAGTGGAGGATTAGCGCTACCCAATCTTTCGGGTACTACTGGGCGGCGAACGCATCGATGGTGCGCAAGTGGGTGATGGAGGGGCAGGGGGCAGCTTGGAAACGTATGGAGAGGGCGTCCTGCGGCAATACAAGCCTGGGGGCGCTAGTAACGGCACCATGGCCGCTCCCCCCACAAGGTATACCACGAGTCCGGTAGTGGCGGCCACCCTTAAAATCTGGGGGCAGTGGAGGCGACACAGGGGGGAAGTGGGGGGTCTGATGGCGGCGCCACTGAGAGGGAACCACAGATTTGTCGGGGAACACTGGCGGGGGATTCCAGAGCTGGCACAGCGGGCATCAGGCAACTGAGGGACATGTTCATAGAGGGGAGGTTTGCGAGCCTGGGAGAGCTGGAGGAGAAATTTGAGCTCCCCCCGGGGAACACGTTTAGATACCTGCAGGTGAAGGCATTTGCCAGACGACAGGTGGAAGGATTTCCCTTGCTTCCCGATAGAGGGGTGAGTGATAGGGTGCTGTCAGGGGTCTGGGTCGGAGAAGGGAAGGTCTCGGACATCTACAAAAATGCAGGAGGTGGAGGAGGTATCGATAGAGGAGCTGAAAGACAAGTGGGAAGCGGAGCTGGGAGAGCAGATAGAAGATGGGACAGGGCGGATGCCTTAGAGAGGGTCAATTCGTCGTCGTCGTGCGCAAGGTTGGGCCTCATCCAATTTAAGGTGCTGCATAGAGCCCATATGACGGGGACTAGGATGAGTCGGTTCTTCGGGGGTGAGGACAGGTGTGTTAGGTGTTCGGGAAGCCTGCGAACCATGTACATATGTTTGGATGTGCCCGGCATGGAAGAGTTCTGGGAGGGGGTGGCGGGGACGGTATCGAGAGTGGTGGGAACCAGGGTCAAACCAGGGTGGGGGCTAGCGATTTTTGGGGTTGGGGTGGAGCCAGGAGTACAAGAGGCAGGGGAGGCCGGAATATTGGCCTTTGCGTCCTTGGTAGCTCGGAGAAGGATCTTGATTCAGTGGAGGGACACAAGGCCACAAGTGTTAACACCTGGTTAAACGACATGGCAAGCTTCATCCAATTGGAAAGAATCAAATTCGCCCTGAGAGGGTCAGTACGGGGGTTCTTCCGGCGGTGGCAGCCCTTCCTTGACTTTCTGGATCAGAGATAGGAACTGGAGGCCGAAACAGCAGCAACCGGGGAGAAAGGGGGGGGGGGGGGGGAAGGGAGGGGGGGGGGGGGGGGGATAGCAACGAAGGGAGCACGTCAGCGGGGGGTCGCGGGCAATGACTGCCCGAGGCCATCGGCAGAAAGGGAAAAACGGTTTGGTGCTAGACTGGTAGCGGGGGGGGGGGGGGGGGGGGGGGGGGGGAGGGGGGGGGGTGCGCGCGGGGGAGGGCGTGGGGAGGATTTACCAGGGGGGTTGTTGTGTTATAATTTAAAATGTAGTAGGGGTAAATGTTTGTATCGAAAAATTTCAATAAAAATTATTTAAAAAAAAAAGAAGGCAAATGGTATGCTAGCCTTCATTGTGAGCGGATTCGAATACAGGAGCAGGAATAACTTGCTGTCATTACACAGGGCCTTGGCGAGGCCATACCTGGAATATTGTGAGCAGTTTTGGTCTCCTTGTCTGAGGAAGGATGTTCTTGCTGTAGAGGGAGTGCAGCGAAGGTTTACCAGACTGATTCCTGGGATGGTGGGACTGACGTATGAGAGATTGAATCAGTTAGGATTGTATTCGCTGGAGTTCAGAAGGGGTTTCTGCTGAAATTTCTGTTGTATTATTGAATCCTTTCTCATAGGGGGATCTCATAGAAACCTATAATATTCTAACAGGACTTGACAGGGGAGCTGCAGGAAAGATTATCCGATGGTGGGAGTGTACAGAACCAGAGGTCGCAGTCTGAGTTAATGGGGTAGACCACTTAGGACAGAGATGAGGAGTAATTTCTTCAACCAGAGAGTGCTGAGCCTCTGGAATTTGTAATCCCTTCTCACACTAAGGGCAGGTGAATGGCTTCCCCAGTGTGAACTCGCTGGTGTGTCTGGGGGTGGATAACTGTGTGAATCCATTCCCACAGAGGGAGCAGGTGAATGGCTTCTCCCAGTGTGAACTCGCTGATGTTTCCGTAGGAGGATGAATCAATAAATCCCTTCCCACATTGAGAGCAGGTGAATGGCTTCTCCCCAATGTGAACTCGCTGGTGTGCGTGCAGGCTGAATAAATCACTGAATTTTCCCCCACACTGAGAGCAGGTGAATGACGTCTCCTCAACGTGAACTCGCTGATGGCTCCGCAGGCTGCATAATTTTGTGAATCCATTCCCACAGACGGAGCAAGTGAATGGCCTCTCCCCAGTGTGAATTCGCTGATGGCTCCGTAGGTTGGATAAAGCACGGAATCTCTGCCCACTGAGAGCAGAGAGCAATGAATGGCTTCTCCCCAGTGTGAACTCGTTGGTGTGTCTGCAGACTGGATAACTGAGTGAATCCTTCCCACAGAGGGAGCAGGTGAATGGTCTCTCCCAGTGTGAACTCGCTGGTGTGTCTTCAGGATGGATAACCAAGGGAATCCTTTCCCACACTGAGAGCAGGTGAATGGCCGCTCCCCAGTGTGAACTTGCTGGTGTGTCCGCAGGGTGGATGAATCAATGAATCCCTTCCCACACTGAGAGCAGGTGAATGGCTTCTCCCCAGTGTGAATTTGCTGGTGTTTCCGCAGGGCGGATGATTCAATGAATCCCTTCCCACACTGAGAGCAGGTGAACGGCCTCTCCCTAGCGTAAACTCGCTGATGTTTCCGCAGGGCGGATGATTCAATAAATCCCTTCAAACACTTAGAGCAGGTGAATGGCCTCTCCCCAGTGTGACTGCGTCGATGAATCTCCAGCTTAGATGGGAATCTGAATCCCTTCCCACAGTCCCCACATTTCCATGGTTTATCCATGTTTTGGGTCTCTTCGGGTGTCTCCAGATTCGATAATCAGTGGAAGCCTTGTCTACACACAGAACATGTGCACTGTCTCTCCTCACTGTGAATGGTGTAATGTTTTTTCCGGTTGTGTATCTGGTTGAAGCTCTTTCCACAGTCAGTTCACTGGAACTCTCACTCGGGTGTGTGTTGTGTGGGTCTCTGTTTCCAGTCACACTCACGTTTAAAATCTTTTGAAGCCGACAGATCGGACAAACATTTCCTTCTCGCCGATGATATTCAGATCAGAAGGAATCGAGTGAGTTTGTCACATCAAGATGTGACGTTTGAGATTTCTGTCTATAATTCCTCCTCTTCCAATATCCTTTAAAACAATTTACAAAAGCCATCAGTTAGTACAGGATAGAAATTCAGAACAGACAATTCTAGTTCCTATGGAACCTTATTTCCTCTCTTGTTCTCCAAAAGCTGTAAATCTCCATCCCACACAATCTCCCTCCATTCTCACTCTGGTATCTAATTCACCCTCCCAATTCTCCTGAAGGTGCTGATTCAGGCTGATTGACAGATCCAAGCTCAGCTCACTGCTTCCTGACCAGGACACAGACATTAGAATAGGAGAAAGAGTAGGCCATTCGGCCCACCGAGTCTGCTCAACCATTCAACCTTGGCCGATCTACCTCAGCACCATTTTCCCACACGATCCCCATATCCCTCGATATCAATATCTAGAAACCTGTCAATATTTGTCTTGAACATACCTGATGACTGAGGCTCCACATTCTTCTGGGGTACAGAATTCCAAAGCTTCATCACATCCTCGAGTGAAACCTGTTCCCCATAACCTTTAACTCCATTGTCAATAAAATATCTGTCAAACTTGTGCTTCAATATATTCAATGACCCCCAGATACAACTGGTCCCTGTGGAAGAGAAATCCAAAGACTAACAACTCTCCGAGGGAAGAGATGACTGGAAATCTATAACTGAGCTACAGTCTTATATCAGAAGATGAGAAATAATAATAATAAATTTACTCTATTACAAACTGCAAATAATATCTAATCTGTACCATGTAACAACACTAGACATATCTCTGTCCATTATTAATTTAATGTCCATGAAACGTCAGCCATCTTCTGGGGAACCCACCCCTTTAATTGTGAACATTAGGAAAGAGACCATCCTTTGTTAAAATAAATTTAGAATAACCACTTTTTTTTCCAATTAATGGGCAATTTAGCGTGGCCAATCCAGCTACCCTGCACATCCTAGGGTTGTGGGGGTGAGACATGCAGACACGGGGAGAATGTGCAAACTCACTGATAGTGACCCAGGGCTGGGATCGAACCCAGTCCTCGGCAGCGTGAGACAGCAGTGCTAACCGCTGCGCCACTGTGACCATCCTTTTAGTCAGACAAATAAATGCGTCAACCTGTTAAGAAGATGGGGGGAAAAGTTAGAGACACTTTGTGGAGCCGCAAATCTGTATGAAATTTTACCCCAACCCTAATTATAATATAATCATCTTTATTGTCAAAAGTAGGTTCACAAACACTACATTCAAGTTACTGTCAAAAGACCCGAATCGCCACATTCGGCACACAGACGCAGATTTCAGAATGTCCAATTCATCGAACATGCACGACTTTCCAGACTTCTGGGAGGAAACCGGAGCACCTGAAGGAAACCTATGCAGACACAGGGAGAACATGCAAACTCCACACAGGTAGTGACTCAAGCTGGCAATCGAACGAGGGAGCCTGGTGCTGTGAAGCAACGGTGGTAACCACTGTGCAATTGGTCCCAGTTTGGGCGCAAACATCAACGAGAACTCTGATCGCTGGGAAGGAAGGAAACTCTGGCAGGTGGACAGGGAGGATTCACAAACACCTGGAGGCCCCAAACCCCCAATAAGACCCATTGGTTTTATCGTCAGTCTACAGGCAGGAACTGGAGAACTGAACCCAGGATGAGGAGAGGGAGGAAGAAAACTGGGAGTGGAGGAAAGAAATGGTGCAGATCGTGAGATGGAAGACTGTGCGGGCACGGCTGGGCCTCCAACCAATCAATGAATTGGGGCAACATGGAGACATGCAGACATGGGAAGAATGTGCAAACTCTCAGACAGTGACCCGGAGCCGGCCTCAGCGCCATAGGCAGCAGTGCTAACCACTGTGCCGGCATGCCGCCCCTACTGGTTGTGAGTTTGCGATATGGGTCTTTGTGTCACTGAACAGAGCCACACATGGGGTCAGCTTACATTGAGTTAGTGGGATCCAGGGATCAGGATTTGTTTCCGTTTATTTACTTCTCTGTTGCTACTCTGATCATAGGTATCGGGTCTGTGAAAACCGGTGTCATGGGAGGCCAAGTACCCAGGACAAAGGGTAATGCAGCTTGCTAGCCAAGTTGTCTCCATTCTGAACAATGTGGAATAAGCTTTCCCAGTCATTGAAAATATTGCCCCCAACAAACATGGCGGCTGCGCATGCGCTCTACTGCACATTGTCCCGAATAAAGATGGCGGTCGTTACCCCGAACCGATCACTGAACCCTCGCGGCCCCGCTCCGTGAAACGGGGAAGTAGGAAGAGGTTTTTCGGAGTGTGGACTTGCACGAAATGTTTAAAAAACTTTTCCACCCACCAGTCAGATCCATCGCTCCCGCGTTCCACAATATTCCTCTTACCCTTTGTGGATCCGAGATGAAAGCTTCTCCCGATCGCCATTACCTGCACTGCGCATGCTTCAGTCGAAGTCCCACCCATCACTCACTCTGATTGGTTGGAGGATCATCCGCTCCTGCTCGTCCTCCAGCCGCGCCCCCTTCCTATTGGTCCGGAGCTGCCGTCAAACACTCTCAGGCATTGTGATGTTGAGCATGCGCAGTTCGGTTCATATCCCGGGACAGACGCTGGTTTATCTCATCTTCAGGCGGGAAGGGGCAGGGTGGGGGAGGGGAGGATTCACACACCCAGGGAGGCCTCAACACCCCCAATAACAAACTAGCCGCATCTCCTCAACACCCAACACAACGGCAGCTGCCGCTTTCTCCCGGTGCCGGGCCCCAGTGAACAAATGTGGCTTCAGGAAGGAAATGAAGCAATGGATTTGTTCAGGATAAATTATCTTTAACTGAGTTTACTGGTCCTGGAGCAGAGGAGAGAATGGGACAATTTATATCCTGCCACTCACAGATGGATTTGTTAATGCAGGTGGAGAATTTAAATTCAGTGAATAATCTGGAATTCAAAGCTGCACTCAGTATTATCTTACAACACCAGGTTAAAGTCCAACAGGTTGTTTCAAACACGAGCTTCGAGCACGGCTCCTTCCTCAGGTGAAAGGAGCAGTGCTCCGAAAAGCGGGTGTTTGAAACAAACCTGTTGGACTTTAACCTGGTGTTGTAGTACTCCTTACTGTGCTCACCCCAGTCCAACACCGGCATCTCCACATCATGGCTCAGTATTAATGACCTTGAAACCATTGTGAGTTTATTGGAAAGGGAAAGTATGTCGGACTGGGATTTGCAGCTTTAGGAAACAATATAACAATTACTCCCCAGGAACGAGAATTATCTGTTCTGAATTCTGACCTGTGTAAACTGGTTTTAACAGGTTACAAGGAATGGATTGACAGACAGGAAACTCAAATCAATCATCACATCAAGATCTGATTGCACGTCAATTGATCAGGATCTGAATGTCATCAATTTTTGAATGTGGAAGGAGAATTTTGTTCTGTCTGTGGGAAAAGATTTCAGTGTGACTGGAAAAGCACAAAGACATGGAGGATGAGAGGTGACTGAATAGAGGTTTATAAGGTGATGAGGGAGATAGATAGAGTGGACGTTCAGAGACTATTTCCTCGGGTGGATGTAGCTGTTACAAGGGGGCAAACTATAAGGTTCAGGTTGGGACATACAGGAGGGATGTCTGAGGTAGGGTCTTACTCAGAGAGTGGTTAGGGTGTGGAATGGATTGCCTGCTGTGATAGTGTAGTTGGACACTTTAGGAACTTTCAAACGGTTATTGGATAGATACATGGAGTACAGCAGAACAGGGAGTGGGATAGCTTGATCTTGGTTTCGGACAATGCTCGGCACAACATCGAGGGCCGAAGGGCCTGTTCTATGCTGTACTGTTCTATGACAAACACAAACACCGAGAGAGTGTTCCAGTGAACTGACTGTGGAAAGAGCTTTAACCA
>NW_024055760.1:1105711-1219111 GCF_902713615.1 Scyliorhinus canicula | reverse complement strand
GGGTAGCACTGTTGCTTCCCAGATCCAGGGTCCCAGATAATAACTCTGGCCCTGTTGTCACTGTTATTAGACAATTACCTGCCTGTCATTCCAATTCCGGTGGGTGTTACTCTGTTACTGTTGTCATTAGACAACAGTAGGAGGGCAAGATGCAAGGTAGCAATTTATTTTGATGTTTCTGTGTTATAGTCAGTGTCACTGGGAGGTGTGTGATAAAATAGGAATGGAAACATCATGACAGAGGCACGTGTGTTCTACTCAAGGTGAGAGCAATGTGGGCAGCACGGTAGCATAGTGGTTAGCACAATTGCTTCACAGCTCCAGGGTGCCAGGTTCGATTCCCGGCTTGGGCCACTGTCTGTGCGGAGTCTGCACATTCTCCCCGTGTGTGCGTGGGTTTTCTCCGGGTGCTCCAGTTTCCTCCCACAGTCCAAACATGTGCAGGTTAGGTGGATTGGCCATGCTAAATTGCCCTTAGTGTTCAAAATTGCCCTTGGTGTTGGGTTGGGTTATGGGGATAGGGTGGAGGTGTGGGCTTGGGTAGGGTGCTCTTTCAAAGAGCCAGTGCAGACTCGATGGGCTGAATGGCCTCCTTCTGCACTGTAAATTCTATGAAATTTATGAGACATGGATTAGACAATAACTACCTTGCATCTTGCCCTCCTACTGTTGTCTAATGACATTTACTGATTTCTAGAGATTTCTGGTATCTGAGGTGCATCTGTAGAGGAACTGAAATAATTACAGTCACACAGGAAACATATCTGACAGCTAAAACCAAAGTTTCAATCTTCTCTTTGAGACACATTGTGATTGAAAATATCAAATGTTAAAACATCAGGAGAGGGAAATTCAGACTGTCACAAAAGGCATCATTGCTGCCTCACAGCACCATGGACCCTGGTTCAATTCCAGCCTTGGGTGACTGGCTGTGTGGAGTTTGCACTTTCTCCCAGTGTCTGCATGGGTTTCCTACCACCATTCAAAGATTTGCAATTTAGGTGGATTGGCCTTGATCAACCTCCCCTTCGTGTCCAAAAATGTATTGGTTAGGTGGGGTTACAGGGATAGGGTGGGGGTGGGCCTAGGTATAGTGCAAACTCAATTAGCCGAATGGCCTCCTTTTGCACTGTAGAGATTCTATGAGTGAACTGTCGAATTCATTTGATTCACCATAACACTGCCAATTTACTCTCTACAAGTGTTACTCCCTTTGAAAGTTACTGTAAATCTGCTTCCAGCAGCCTGTCAGTGTGAATTCCAGATCACATCACTGTGTAAAAAACATTCTACTCATCACCCCCTTGGGTTCTGTTGTCAAATATCTTAAATCTCTGTGTCCTCTGGTTACAAACCCTCCTGCTTTTGGGAAACAGTTTCTCCCCATCGACACTATCGCAAATCCTTCCTCATTTTAAACACCTCTATTAAATCTCCCCTTCACCTTCCCTGATCTCAGAGGGACAATCCCGGTTTCTCCTGCTCTGAGTCACAGGGACTCGCAACGTTAACTCTGTTTCGCTCAGTA
Source organism: Scyliorhinus canicula (assembly GCF_902713615.1). Classification (NCBI taxonomy): domain Eukaryota; kingdom Metazoa; phylum Chordata; class Chondrichthyes; order Carcharhiniformes; family Scyliorhinidae; genus Scyliorhinus; species Scyliorhinus canicula. Next base: position 1,217,583 of record NW_024055760.1, on the reverse strand, counting down.
CCGATGCTGCCAGAACTGCTGAGTTTTTCCAACATTTACTAATTTTCTCCCTCTTTCTTTCTTTAATCCATTACAACTCGTTCATGAAATTCAACACCTCAATTAAATAGGAACAGACAGATATCGAGAGTGAGAGATACAGAGGAAAGGAGAGACAGAAGAACTGTGAGAAAAACTGAGATTTTAAACAGCAGAAAGATGAGGTGGCGAGAGATAAAAGCTGAGAAATAGAGGAAACAAGTAACACAGAAAGAATGATATAAAATATAAGGGAGCAGATTATCAGTTCCCAGCTACAGAGAGCAGAGGGAACTCAGTGACTGATTCACAGACACAGCCGGTTCTGCCCGGGAATGGAGACTCTGAACAGAAATAACCGGCTCATTTGTAAATGTCACCACAATGTGATCTGTGTGGCTCTGCCCTGACTCTGTGGACAGATATAGGCCGCACTGACAGATGTTCTCACCAGATTGTGGTCCCTGGATTTATTTTCTGCTCAGAAGTGAGACGTGCGGTTTGGAACCGGCAGCAGGGAAACAGGAAGTTGTGTTACCTGAGAATGAAACAACAGGAGTCAGTTTCATGTTATCACCGTGAACAGTCTTCCTGCCTGTGAGGGTGAACTCACTCTGACAGCATCAAGAATACCCACACAGATTGCTGCCGCTCTCAGCATTACATTCACCTCACTTCCAATTTTAAACATTAAAATATGAGGTTATTTTTTTTTTAAACAATTCACTGAATTGGAAAATGGACTGAGGATATCACTGGGAGAAATGAGGGGACATTATAGAAACTTAAATTTTCCTCAAAGAGTGTTATTAGAAAATAGGAGATTAAAAGTGAGTCAGGGCCAATCAGAGAGAGAGAAAGTGAGAGGTAGAGAAATATATGATTGAGTCTCCATAAATGAGATGTTCTCAGAAAGCAGAGAGGTTCAGTGTGTTCGGTGCTTCTTCAGAGAGAGCTAATGAGACAGAAAAATTAAGTGAGTTCAGGCACTCCCTGAAATAGAAAGGTTAAAGGAGAGAGAGAAAGATAGAGAGAGGTGGGAGGTATGTGAAATGAGTGAGTGTGAGAGCGGAGAGAGGTTAAGTGAGAAACTGAGAGAGATGTCTAGTGAATGAGAGACAGGAGAGTAGGTTCACATAACCGAGGATCACTGAGAATGATCAGAATAAGGAGACCACTCAGAAAACAGACAATAGGAATCTTCAGCTGAACACATCACTCATTCTTAAAGGGACAATCGGGGCTCTGACACTGCTCAGCTCCCAGTTAAAGGGGCAGACACAGCTTCACCCTTTTCTCTGTTATGTTTATGATTGTTAAAGGCTGGTAGGAGTGAGGTTCATTTAAAAGGGCAGAATGTGGGAGGCACACAAGTCCAAAGATGTGCAGGTTAGGTGGATTGGCCATGATAAATTACCCTTAGTGTTCAAAAAGGTGCAGTGGGGTTGCTGGGTTACAGGAATGGGGTTGAGGCGTGGGCTTAAGTAAGTGCTCTTTGCAAGAGCTGGTGCAGACTCGATGGGCCGAATGGCCTCCTTCTGCACTGTAAATTCTATGATTCTATGAAAACTGGGAATTCTTGGACACAATACACAGCTCCTTCTTTATCTGGGAATCAAACTGTTGTCTAATTGTCCCGGCAGTTAACAGGCTTCTGTGAAGTTCTCCAGCTGCTATTTCAATGCAGACTTTCATTGTGACTGTCACAGAACCACATTTTCAGTCTGGAAGCTTAAACTAGCTGCTTTACATTCAATCATGAACATCACAGTTTTACACCAATCAGATTTGACAGCACGTTTCCAGCATTTACCATTGTTCTTCCTGACTCTAAACACAGTTATAAAGGAGCTTCTGTTCCATGCCTAGGAGCTCTGAACTATGGAAGAGAGCAGCTGGGACACATTTCTTACACACCTCAGGATTAACCCACACGGGGACTTTGCTGTCAGTGAAGAGACATGAGAAAGACCAAAGTGTTGTTGTCCCTCTCAGTGTGACCCTGAAGGACTGTGTCCAGGCTGAAGTTCTGTTCCTGCCGTGTGATCCTCCCCCAGGTTGTCCTTTCTAAGCTCCAGACAGGTGATGTTAAACACAGGTGGCAAAGACAAAAACCTGCAATGTTTCAAACCAAGCTTATTTATTTCACATTTATTCAGAATATTAAACCTCATCAACAGATTAAGATTGTCACAGTGAAACTGATTAACTCCTGAACATGATTAACAGCATCAATAAAGGTAGAATCCAAAATTTGTAGTCACTTGTGAACTCGCTGGTGTGTTAGCAAGTGGGATGAATGAGTAAATCCCTTTCCACAGGCATTACAGTTGAATGGCCTCTCCCCAGTGTGAATTTGATGGTGTTTCAAAAGATAAGATAAATGAGAAAATTCCTTCCCACACCTGAAGCAGATGAACGGCCTCTCCCCAGTGAACTCTCTGGTGTGTGAGCATGTTGGATGACTGACTGAATCACACACACAGCAGGTGAATGGCCTTTCTCCAGTGTGAACTCGCTGGTGATTCAATAGGTTGGATGAACGAGTAAATCCCTTCCCACATACTGAGCAAGTGAACGGTCTTTGCTCATTGTGAACCTGCTGATATGTCAGAAGCTTGTATGAACGTGTGAATCCCTTCCCACATTCAGAGCAGGTGAATGGTCTATCCCCTGTATGAAGCTGCTGGTGTATCAGAAGGTTGGATGAATTAATGAATCCTTTCCCACAGTCAGAGCAGGTAAATGGCCTCTCCCCGGTGTGAATTCTCTGGTGGTTCAGTAGGGCAGATGGACGGCTGAATCCTTTCCCACACACAGAGTAAGTGAATGGCCTATCCCCAGTGTGAGCATATTGGTGTCAGGGCCGGCCCAAGGTACCGGCAACTCGGGCAGTCGCCCCGGGCGCCATGTGCTCGGGGGCGCCAGACTCGGGTCCCGCGCATGCGCAGTTGGGCCGGTGCCAACCAGCACATGCGCGGTGGCCGCCCTCCCCCAGGGCGGCCCCCTCCGCCCCGCCCCTGCCCGCCTCGGCCCCCCCCTGCCCCCGCCCCCCCCCCCCCTGCCTTGGCCCCGCCCCCCACCTCGGCCCCCCCACCACGGCCCCCCCCACCCCCCGCCTCGGCCCCGCCCCCCCCCAAGGGCACTGAAGTTCAGCTTGCCCGGGGCGCCAGCAACCCTAGGGACGGCGCTGATTGGTGTGTTAGTAGATCCTTTTTGTTTTTAAAGATCTTCTCAGGACAGTTAAAAAGTTTGTTATCAAAGTAAACAAGTTGACTCTTCTCAGTCAGGACATGTAAACAGTCTCTTATCAGTATCAACAAGCTGATGAATCACAATGTGGGATTACCGAGTGAATCCCTTCCCACAATCAGGGCAGGTAAAAGGCCTCTCCTCAGTGTGAACTCGCGGGTGTGTCAGAAGGTTCTATGAATGGGTGAATCCCTTCGCACAAATGGAGCAGATGAACGGTCTGTCCCCAGTGTGACTGCAAGGATGAACTTCCAGTTGTGATGGGTAACTGAATCCCTTCCCACAGTCCACACATTCCCACGGTTTCTCCATGGTGAGGGTGTCCTCATGTCTCTCCCGGTTGAAGCTTTGTCCACACACAAGCAGCTATTTAATTTCTCCCTGCAGTGAATGGTGTGATACTTTTTTTGAGGCTGTATAACTGGTTAAAGCTCTCTCCACAGTCAGTTCACTGGGAGCCGCACTCAGTCTCACTGCGGCTGCGCTCTGACCGAAGCAGCACCGCGCATGCTCCGCACAGATAGGCTACTTCCGGGGGCGGGGCATACTGCCGCCTGCGCGTTCTGGCTCCTGTGATGGAGATAAGGCGTATTCATGCGCGCCCAGCATTCTGGGTATCCTTATCCGCCATTATTCCATTACGTTCCTCAGGATGATAAATTACTTCTGGTATTTTTGATACAATTCGGTGTTTGTACCGAATGGGGCGGCCGCATCGGTGTTTTTCTCTCTGATTGACCCCTGTGAACGGTTGTCATCTGTTCAGGGGGCGATATGCCGCAGGGCGCCTGCGCAACCGCCACCTGTCTCATGTGTAGCTGGGCGCATGCGCGGGGATCCAGGAACCGGAAGAGAGAATCTTGCGGATTTCTCTCTTGGACTGAGAGTGAAATTCCTTTCGAAACTCCTTCAGAAAGAGGAGGATTTACCAACGGACTTCAAACCAAACATCACATCATCATCTGACTGAGTTACTCCATTCATCAGGACCTGAATATCATTGGGAGGTAAAATGGTTTGTCTGTTCTGTCTGAGGACAAAGATTTCAGATATCAGAGTGACTGGGAAAATTTAAATGACCATTCCAGGTTACATTTGAGACTAATTACACCGATCACATTGGAGACGTTAAATAATTTGCTGTTGTACTCTTGTGTATGCAGGTAAATTTTAAAATTACCACATTAACATACTTGGCAGCTAAACTGGGCAAACCGCTGACCTTGTTCATAGTAAGAGTTACTATCCGGGATTTTATTGAAGTTTGTTGTTCCTGTTGCATTTCATTCACCTCATCGTGGCTACAAAGTAGGTATTCAGCCTAATCTCAATTTCCAGATTTTGGTCTGCAACCTTTTGGGTTACATCAATCCAGATGTCTATCTAAATACGTTTGAAATGTTATGAGCGTTTCTGCCATCATTTCAGGCAGCATGTCACAGATCCTCACCACCCTCTGAACCTCCTAGTCCTTCCCTAAATCTCTGCCCCATTTATATATATCCCTCAACCAAAGGGAATAGGACCTTCCTATCCAAACTATTTTGATCCCTCAGTGTTTAAAAAATATATAAATTTATATTGTTTTCCAATCAAGGAGCAATTTAATTTGGCCAAGTAACCTAACCTGCACATATTTGGGTTGTGGAAGTGAAACCCACACAGACAATGGGAGAATGTGCAAACTCCTTGCCAACTGTGACCCGGGGCCAGGATCGAGCCCGGGTCCCCAGCACGCAAGCACACGACCACTGTGCCACCATGATCCCCCAGAATTTTATACATTTAGAATAATCTTCATTATTGTCACAAGTAGGCTTACATTAACACTGCAATGAAGTTACTGTGAAAATCTCCTAGCAGTAACACTCTGGCACCTATTCGGGTACACAGAGGGAGAATTCAGAATGTCCAATTCATCTAACAAGCATGTAATTCGGGACTTGTGGGAGGAAACCCATACAGACACTGAGAACGTGCAGACTCATACAGACAAGTGGGAATTGAACCCCGGGATCCTGGCACTGTGAAGCAACAGTGCTAACCACTGTGGTGCCGTGCCGCCCGTAAAACAGTTCAGCTCAATGTTCTCACATTAAAGAAGCTGAAGCGACCAACGTGGGTCTTTAACCCATGGGCCTGGGATTAAGAGTCCCATGCTCTACCGACTGAGCTAGCCAGGCTGCTTTTCTTAATTTCATTTTGGTCTCCCCTCAGTCTTTTCTGTTCCAAAGAAAACAGCCCCAGTTTATCCAAACTTTCCTCAGAGCAAACATTGTCAATTTCTGGCTGATGTTCTGAAATCCCTTCTGTACTCCCTCTGGTGCAATCTTCCTGTGCACAGGAATCTAGCTCTGGCCTAACTAGTCCTGTCCTGCCATTTATCATGAAATGCTTTGCCTTGTTTTCCCTCCAGCTTTTTTCCTCACTATCAAGTGTTTAAACATTTTTGTGTCACAGGTAAACTTCTTCCTCACATTCCTACATTTACTTTCAAATCAATGATGTAACCAGGAGTGAAGGGCCCAGTACTGATCCCTTTGAAACCGGCACTGGAAACAGCCCTTTGATTTTCTCTATTCTTTATGGGATGTGAGTGTCACGGGCAAACCAGCTTGGTTGCCAATTCCTATTTGCCCTTAAACTGAGTGGCTTGCTTGGCAATTTCAGAGTGCAATTCAGAATTAACCACATTTCAGTGAGTTGGCCAGATCAGGTATGTGTGTTTGTTACTCTCAAAGTGAGTGAATCCTTTGGTGTTTCTCCTCTGGGCCCCATCTCCACTATTATTGTCTGATTGTCCCACTGAGACTCTCACTGTTTTATTGGACAATCAGCCAGTCAGCCTGAGCCTGTGGCCGCTCTCACCATCTGGAACCGTCATAATGCCCAGGTGATTGACGGCAGCTCCGGACCAATAGGAAGAGGAGGGGCGGGACTGGAGGACCAACTGGGAGTGGCTGGTCCTCCAAGCAAGCGGAGTGAATGAGGGACGGTGCCAGGCTGTGATTGAAGCATCCGCAGTGTGGGTAATGGCGAAGGAGAAGGGCTGTGTCTTCAGATCCAAAATTAGTAAGGGGAGTTTAACAATATGGAGGAAGCGAGAGATCGCCGGGGTGGGTGGAAACGTTGTGTAAAGCTGTTGTAAGCTGCAATCCTCGGAAAAGCGTTTCCGTGACCCCATTTGTACCGAGCGGAGCTGCAGCTCCTTATGTTCGGCTCAGGTTAACGGCCGCCATCTTTTAAAAAAATTTTAGAGTGCCCAGTTATTTTTTTCCAATTAAGGGGCAATTTAGCGAGGCCAATCCACCTAACCTCCACATTTTTGGGTTGTGGGGCCGAAACCCACGCAAACACGGAGAGAATGTCCAAACTCCACATTCTAACACCACTGTTTGAGTTACCAGGACCTGGAGATTATCGACCTTTGTGTGTCAGCATTGAGTTCAGATCATTGTCACTCACTGTATAAAATGACTACCTCCTATCTCCCCTGTAGATCTTGTTCACAATCTTAAATCTGTGACTCATAATCCTTATACTGATGGGAACAGTTTTGAAAAATCTTTTGCTGGGGTTGCCGTTGTTGTTTCTGGTGCCTGGGTCGATGCCGGGTGGTCCGTCTGGTTTCATTCCTTTTTCATGTTTTTGTTGTGGTTGAATCAGCTTGGACCAGTCCATTTAGGGTCCAGAACACAATTGAAGTCCCCTCCAAGAATCAATTGATCTGTATCCAGGTCTGGGATGGATTACAACAATTTTTTTTACAAATGTTTCTATGAGATCCTCTCATTTTAAATATAGAGAAGCAGAATTAGGCCATTCAGCCCATCGAGTTTTCGAGTTTGCCCTGCCATTCAATCATGGCTGATATGTTTCTCATCCCCATTCATCTTGTATTGTAGCTCTCTTGAAATGAATGCAAACATTGCATTTGCCTTTCTAACTGCCAACTTTCCTTTATTTGTTCTTGGGCTCTGGGTGTTGCCTTGACCCAATGTTACTAATCGTAATCAGTTTGCAAAGCATAACGTATATCAATAATATCCATTTCAATGGTGGGTTTATTACCCAACTTGTGTAGCAGCTGAGAATGTGATCTATCCACATGACAGAAGCTTCTCGCACATGCGCAGAGTCCGGCTGTGACTGGAACATGCGCCTTACGAGCTGTGACTGGCGCATGTGCAGTTCAGGTTGTCGTTGACGGAGCGAGGAGCGGGAAAGAAACAATTGAGCGACTTTCAGGATTGGAGCCGGTGGGTGGCCAGGGAGCAATAGAGGCTGCGGAGTGAGCCGGGAGGCTTCATAAATACCCGTGGAGGCTTCAACTCCCGAGTAAAATGTTAACAGTCCCGTCTTAATCTGCACCGAACAGAGTGAGAGCTGAGCGGTGACAGGCCCGGGTTACCGGCCGCCATCTTTACAAAGGACAAGCTGACGCACGGTGGATGCGCTGAGAGCCTGGGGCGGATGCCAACTCTCCCAGATTGACTGACTGGAGTCTCCAGGATTTTATTTTATTCATTTGTGGGAGTCACTGGCTGGGCCAACATTTATTGCCCATCCCTAATTTCCCTCAAACCGAGTGGCTGGCTCGGCCATCTCGGAGGGCATTTAAAGAGCCAACCACATTGCTGTGGTTTGGAATCGTGTCGGCCAGGCCAGGTAAGGATGGCAGATTTTCTTTTCTATTCATTCCCGGGATGTGGGTGTCGCTGGCTGGGCCAGCATTCACTGCCCAGCCCTAATCACCCATGAACTGAGTGTATCTCAGAGCATTTTAAGGGTCAACCAGCTGACTGTGGATCTGGAATCACATGTAGGCCAGACCAGGTAAGGATAGAAGATTTCCTTCACTGAAGGACACGAGTGAACCAGATGGGTCTTTGCAATAATTGACGATGGTTTCATGGTCATCAGTAGACTTTCAATGAATTCAAATTTTACCTTCTGCCTTGGCGAGATTCATACCTGGGTGTCTAGAAAATCATTGGGATAGTGAAAAATATTTTTGTGACTCTGGAACATGATTAGCACAGTAAAAATATTAATTTTGGGTCTCTGGAAAATCGCTTTGACAGTAAAAAAGATTTTTGAACATTTCTCTTCAGCGGATATAAAAATATTGAAAATGGGATGAAGGTTGTTTGCCTGACTGTCAATCACTGTCCTTTTTCAAAATAAATTTAGAGTGCCCAATTCATTTTTTCCAATTAACGGACAATTTAGCGTGTCCAATCCACCTAGCCTTCTCATCTTTGGGTTGTGGGGGTGAAACCCACGCAAACACGGGAGAATGTGCAAACTCCACACGAACAGTGACCCAGAGCCGGGATCGAACCTGTGACCGTGGTGCCGTGAGACGGCAGTGCTAACCATTGCGCCACATGCTGAATATTGAAAATGGGATAAAGGATGTTTGGCTGACAGTCAATCACTGTCCTGTGAGGTAATGAGTCATTTTGCTTCCCAATTGGCCGAGGAAGGCAGTGTGTCACAAGGATGGATGTGTTGACCGATTAATGGCTGGAGGATAGGGGCAGGTCATGTGATCAAACCTCCAGGAATACATTTAATCAAAGTTGGCGAGGAGAGAATGTTGTGAATTTCTACCCTAAACTGACAGTGAGGTTTCTGTAAATTTACAGGATACTGGAAGTGGAGGTTTAACAGACGGGAAACGCAAACCAAACGTCACATCGCGATCTGACAGAGTCACTCGATTCATCAGAAACTGAATATCAGCAGCATCTGGGTGTGGAAGGTAAAAGGTTTGTCTGTTCTGTCTGTGAGGGAAGATTTCAGGTCTCAGTGTGACTGGAAAAGCCCCGAGATTCACAAACCCTGGTTAGACCAAACCTGGAGAACTGTGTTCAGTTCTGGGCAACAAACCTGAGGAAGGATAGAATGGCCTCGGAGGGAATGTAGCACAGATTTACCTGAGTGATATCTGAACCCCCCGGGGTTAAATTACAAAACTAGATTACACAAAAGAGTCAGAGACATGATGGCACAGAGAATGGCATTCGGCCCATTGAATCCATGCTAGCTCTCTGGAGCAATCCAGTCAGTCCCATTCTCCTGCTCTATCCCTGTATCCTCGCAGGTTTATTTCCCTCAAATCCAATTTCCTTTTGAAATCAAATGATTCATTGTGACTATTTTCAAACTCCCTGATAGGCAGCAAGTTTCAGGTCATTGCCGCTCGCTGTGTAAAAACATATCTCATATCACCTCATATCTCCTGTACCTTTTACATACAAACTAGGAACAGGCCACTCGGCCCCTCGAGCCTGCTCAGCATTCAATAAGATTGCGGCTGATCTCATTCTAACTTCAATGCCACATTCCTGCCTACCCCTGATAATCTTTCACCCCCTTGCTCATCCAGAATCTATCCAGCTCTGCGTTAAAAATATTCAAGGACTCTGCATCCACTGCCTTTTAAGGACGTGAGTTCCAAAGTCTTACAACCCTCAAGAGAATAAAAAGTCCTTATCTCCATCTGAAATGGCTGACCCCTTATTTTGCAACAGTGACCCCCTTTTTCCAGATTCTCCCACAAGAGGAAACGTCCTCTCCACATCCACCCTGTCAAGACCCCTGAGGATCTTATATTGTTCAATCCAGGTTTTACCCAAAACTTTAAATCTGTGTCCCGACTGCTTGTAGGATCAGTGAATGGAAACAGAGTTCCTTTGTCCACCTGATCAAAATCTGGCATAATCTTATGTCCCTGAATCAAATCTCCCCTCAACCTCCTTTGCTGGAACCATTCTGGTAAATCTTCTCTGCACCTTCTGCAAGAACCTTCACATCCTTTTTTTAAAATTTAGAGTACCCAATTCATTTTTTTCCAATTAAGGGACAATTTAGCGTGGCCAATCCACCTAGCCTGCACTTTGGGTTGTGGGTGCAAAATCCACGCAAACACGGGGAGAATGTGCAAACTCCACACGGACAGTGACCCGGAGCTGAGATCGAACCTGGGACCTCGGTGCCGTGAGGCAGCAGGGCTAACGTTCTGCACCAACGTGCTGCCCACTTCACATCCTTCCTGAAGTGTGGTGACCCGAGCTTCATAGAATTCCTACAGTGCAGAATCATAGAATTCACAGTGCAGAGGGAGGCATTTCAGCCCATCAGGTCTGCACTGGCCCTTACAAAGAGCACCCTCCTTCAACTTCAGCCCACGCCTCCGCCTTGTCCCTGGAACCCAGTGACCCCAACTAACCTTTGGACACTAAGGGGCAATTTAGCATGGCCAATCCACCTAACCTTCACATCTTGGGACTGTGGGAGGAAACCCGCGCAGACACGGGGAGAAATTGCAAACTCCAGACATAGTCACTGAGACTCGAATTGAACCCGGGATCCTGGAGCTGTGAGGCAACAGTGCTAACCACTTTGCCACCAGAAGCATAGTTTCAGTATCAATATTTCAATTTATGAAGCTCAAGGTCCAATATGCTTTGCCAACTACTAGCTTAATATGACTTGTAGATATTAAAAATCCCTTTCTCTCTTCCCAAAGGGACCAATCGGGTTTTATAACAATCCAGCAGTTTTCATTGTCACTTTTTCCCAGTGCCAGCCCCACAAATGACCAGATTCATTCAGCTCAATTTCACAACCTGCCTTTGTGTTTTCGTGGGTTCTCTCTCACTCCCTATTTTCTGTTTTCAATCAGTTTCACAGGGTGTTCGAAGGGGAAGATTCAAAGTCCGGAAACTCAAACCAAGCATCACATCAGGATCTGAGAGAGTCCTCAATTTATCATATCCTGAATATCAGCGGATTTTGAACATGGAAGGAACAAGCATCATCGACAGTGGGGAGAAACCGTACTTGATTTGTGTGTGTGGACGAGGATTCGCTCTATCATCAGGCCTCACAGGCCACAAATGCAGTCACACTGAGGAGAAACTGCGGAAATGTGTGGACTGTGGGAAAGGATTCCCTTCCCCATCCAAACTGGAAATTCATCGACGTAGTCACACTGGGGAGAGACCATTCACCTGCTCCAAGTGTGGGAAGGGATTCATTGATTCATCCGCCCTGCAAAATCACCAGCGAATTCACACTGGGGAGAGACCGTTCACCTGCTCCACGTGTGGGAAGAGATTCACTCAGTCATCCACTCTATCCACACATCAGCGAATTCACACGGGGGAGAGACCCTTCACCTGCTCCGAGTGTGGGAAGGAATTCACTCGTTCATCCCACCTGCTGAGACACCAGCAAAATCACATCGGGGAGAGGCCATTCACTTGCTCAGAGTGTGGGAAGGGATTCAGTGATTTATCCACCCTGCAGAAGCACCAGCACGATCACTCCAGGGAGAGACCATTCACTTGCTCAGAGTGTGGGAAGGGATTTACTATTTCATCCGACCTGCTGAGTCACCAGCGAGTTCACACTGATGAGAGACCGTTTCAATGTCCAGACTGCGGGAATAGCTATAAAACGTCTGGGAATCTGACACGCCATCAACGTCTTCACACTGACGAGAGACCGTTTAGGTGCTCTCACTGCGGGACTGGGTTCACACAATCATCTCAGCTCACTGTACATCAGCGAACCCACACTGGGGAGAGGCCATTCACCTGCTCCAAGTGTGGAAAGGGATTCACCACTTCATCCCACCTACTGAGACACCAACGAGGCCACAAGTAACGACTGCGATTGGGTTTTTCTGTTCCTCACATTCAGGACTGAACCATGTTCATTTGGGTCTCTTTCTGCTGATAACAAACTCCAGCCCATTTACAGGGGCTAATATTCTGGCTAAAAGTCAAATAAATTAGATTTGTGTTAAATACGCAGTGTGTTGAAACTTTTTTATATCTCTGACACAAGTTAGTTAATTTTGAAGTACTTGCTCTCCCCGTCTCTTCCATCCTCACCTGCAGCAAGAAGTGAGAGGAGCTTGTGGAGCTTCTTTGTGACTGAGATTGAGTAAATCCGATCAGCTGCCTCTGCTGCTTCCCTCCCTTCCACGAGCCCACCGGACCAAACTGTCTCTAAATTTCATCCTTGCCCGAGCCCTGAACCCACATCTTTCTCTAGTTTCTCTCCCATCTCCCCTCCTGCCCTTTCAGAGCTCATCTTGTCCATGAGACCCAGCTCCTGCTCCATCGACCCTATTCCCACTGAGCTGCTGATCAGCCAACTACCCTGTGTCCATGGATATTGTCAACATTTCTCTCTTCAGGTACTGTCCCTCTGTCTTTCAAATCTGCCATCATCACCCCCTCAATAAAACAAGCCATTGACCCTGCCATCCTTACAAATTACTGCCCCATCTTCAACCTCCCGCTCCTCTCCAAACTCTTTGAACTTGTTGTCACCTCCCAAATCCTTGCCCACCTTTCCCAGAACTCCCATGTTTGAATCCTTTCAATCAGGTCCATGCCCTGTCACAGTTGTGAAATACAAGAGACAATCAGTGGTTAGCACAGTGAAGCAACATTGCTGACGTCAAGGAAATACCACCAGACAGACCCATTGGAGGAGACAGAGAGAAAATCCTACAGAATCATAGAATTTACAGTGCAGAAGGAGGACATTCGGCATTGGAGCCTGCACCGGCCGTTGGAAAGAGACCCTACTTAAGCCCATGCCTCCACCCTATCCCTGTAACCCAGTAACTCCACCTAAACATTTTTGGTTGCACATTGATTAGCACTATTGCTTCACGGGTCCCAGGTTCAATTCCCAGCTTGGGTCACTGTTTGTGTGGGGTCTGCACATTCTCCCTGCGTCTACGTGGCTTTCCTCTGGGTGCTCCAGTTTCCTCCCACAAGTCCGGAAAGACGTGCTGTTAGGTAATTTGAACATTCTGAATTCTCCCACTGTGTCCGAACAGGTGCCGGAATGTGGCGACTGGAGGCTTTTCATAGTAACTTCATTGCAGTGTTAAGCCGACTTGTGAAAATAAAGATTATATTATAAAGGGGCAATTTAGCGTGGTCAATCCACCTAATTTGCACATCTTTGGACAGTGGGAGAAAATTGGAGCACCCGATAGAAACCCACACAGACACGGGGAGATTGTGCAAACTCCACACAGTCACCCAAGGCTGGAATAGCTGAAACATCAACACACTGCTCCTGGTAGTTGATGGTACAGTGGTTCAATAAATATAATGAGTGGATTAAAAAGTTATGTCACATAGAGTAAAAACAGAAAATGCGAGATTAATTCAACAGCATCATAGAATCCCTGCAGTGCAGAAGGAGGCCATTCAGCCCATCAAGATTGCACACACAAACCCGATAAAAGAGCCACCCCACCAAGGCGCAGTTCCACTGACATTTCCCCGTAACCCCACTTCACCGTTGGTAATTAAGGGGCAATTTAGCATCGGCAATCCACCAAACCGGCACATCTTTGGAATGTGCTGACTAGGGGCTTTTCACTGTAACTTCATTGCAGTGTTAATGTAAGATCACTTGTGACAATAAAGATTAGTATTATATTTTAAAAATGTTCCGCCAAATTTACATCCTGCGCACAATGATTCGCACAGCCAGAAATATGACCCCAACAAATGGGATGAAGCCAAATCTTTAAAAGTCAAAGTCTTTATTTCAAATCATTTCCCTGCTGTCAGGGAAAAGGGTTAACTTCTCTGCTTGTTTACAAAAGGGAAGAGGAAACATTCACAAAGCTTCCCACAGCTTGTGAGCTCCGAAACATAACTTCAAGACTGATGTTTATCTTCAGAGATTGAAACATTTTGGTGCCTTTTCCAATTGTCCCAGTAAATTGTGATTCACACTGAAAGGTTTACTTTCACTCAGTAATTAGAACATTTCACTTTCTCAGCACAAACACATTAGACCAAATCCCAATTGTTCTCTTCCCTTGTAGCTGGTGTGTGGAGATCATGTTCACTGTAGATCTGTCAGCACAGAAACCGCACTGTGCTTCTGGATAAACTTAGTCTGCAAGTAGATAAATCTTTTAAACATCACCCAAGTGAAGGTCTTACCCTGACTCTAAGGAGTGAGATGTCCCAGTAGTTGATGCTGTCTCCTCTGACACTGCTGTTTTTATTGCATCACACATGTTCCGTGCACCAGTCTCACAGCTCAAAAGGGGAGGGCAGGAAGGTGCGACAGTCGATGGGAGTTTCTGTGTGTGAACAGTTCAACTGGAATTCCATCCTTGCCGGGCACCTTTCTGCTTGCTCAGCAATCAATGGCCTTTTCCAGCTCAAATAATGAGAGTTCCTTGTCCAACTCAACCATGACAGGAAGCTGCAGGAGTCAAACAGAGATTGGGAGATGCCGTTCTCACAGGGGTACAGCTCACTGTTGTGTTCAACCCAGCTCCTCCTCACTCTCTCACCATGACTTTCACTGAGCATGCTCAGCACACACCCACACTACACCTGCGCACTGGCCTCAAACACTCACTGATAGGGAACTTCCTGCAGCATGGGGGGATTCTGGGTAACACAGCCGCCATAGAGCAATTAGTAAACAGGAAGATTCTATTTCCCAGTTAGCAAAACAGAAGATCCACAGTTAGGCAAGATGCTGGGCATGAAGCACAATGAGAGGTTTGGATACTTTATTTAATACAGAAGCACATTATTCTGATAAGATATCACTTAGACATGAGCAGCGAGCAGACTGATCTACAGTATGTACAGTACTTACAACATCTGGGACACGGTAAATCATCTCATCAAACCAGTGACAGGTTTGTTTACTGTTCTTAATTGTGACTGGATCACACTCAAGATTCATGCAAAATGCAACTCCCCAGGTTTTTTGACCCATTCCCTCCAGACCTGTTTTCACTCCAAGGGTCTTGACATCCGCCTCAGTCTTTATCCAGCCATGTATGTTCAGCTCACACTGCCCAACAACCAGCCTCTCCTGCACTGGGCCACAGGGTTTCCATCACCAAAAATCTGTCCTGGTCCACCCACATCGACGCTACTACCAAGAAAGCACAACAGTGCCGATACTTCTTCAGGAAACTAAGGACATTTGGCATGTCCACACTGACTCTTACCAAATTTTACAGATGCACCATAGGAAGCATCCTATCTGGCTGCATCACAGCCTGGTCTGGCAACTGCTCGGCCCAAGACCACAAGAAACTTCAGAGAGTAATGAACACAGCCCAGTCCATCACACAAACCTGCCTCCCATCCATTGACCCTATCCACACCTCCCGCTGACCTTGGGAAAGCGGGCAGCATAATCAAAGACCCCTCCCACCCAGCTTACTCACTCTTCCAACTTCTTCCATCGGGCAAGAGATGTAAAAGTCTGAGAACACGCACGAACAGATTGGAAACAGCTTCTTCCCCGCTATTACCAGAGTCCTAAACGACCCTCTTCTGGACTGACCTGATTAATACCACACTCCTATATGCTTCACTCAATGCCTTTGTCTACGTATTTACATTGTGTACCTTGTGTTGTCCTATTATGTATTTTCTTTTTAGTTTACTTTCTTTTCATGTATAAAATTACCTGTTTGAGCTGCTCGCAGAATAATAATTTCACTGTACCTCGGTGCATGTGACAATAAACAAATCCAATTCATATCGAGGGAGCAATCTGCCTCTATTGCATTGGTGCGCTGCATTTCCCTCATAACACAGTGGCATAGAAAGGTGACAGCACAAAACAAAGGCACTCAACAAATTGTATCTGTGCCAACTTTCTGCAAGAGTCACAATCCTCTGTCATTGGCCCTGAACTCTGCAGATATTTTTCTCCTCAAAAGAAACGAACAGATGGCCAAGGAGCTGGAGTTGGCTATTCAGCCCAGTCTGCTCCACCATTTAATAAGGTCATGGCTGATCTGACAGTAACAGATAGTTGTCCAATTCTCTTTTCAAGGCATCAATTGAATCTGCCTTCACCACATTTTCGAGCAGGGCATTCAGGATCCCACATGCAGCACAGAATGTTTTTCTTCACATCACAAGACATAGGAACAGAATTAGGCCACTCAGCCCATTGTATCTGCTCCGCCATTCAATCATGGCTGATATTTTTCTCATCTCCATTCTCCTGCCTTCACCCCATAACCCCTGATCCCTTATTAATCAAAAAACTATCTATCTCTATCTTAAAGACACTCAGTGATTTGGCCTCCACGGCATTCTGTGGCAAAGAGTTCCACAGATTCACCACGCTCTGGCTGAAGAAATTCCTCCTCATCTGTTTTAATTCCTCCTCATAATCTGAAGAAGGAACTGTGCCCCTAAAGCTAGTGAGTCGAAACAAACTTGTTGGACTTTAATCTGGTGTTGTAAGACTTCTTACTCTGTTTTGAAGGATCATCCCTTTAGTCTGAAATTGTGTCCTCTGATTCTAGTTTTTCCTACATGTAGAAACATCTTCTCCATGTCCACTCTACCCAGGGCTCGCAGTATCCCGTAAGTTTTAATAAGATTCCCCCATATCCTTCCAAGGCCCAGAGCCCTCAACCATTCCTCATACAACAAGCTCTTCATTCCAGGGATCATTCTTGTAAACCTCCTCTGGACCCTTTCCAAGGCCAACACATCTTTCCTCAAATACACGGTCCAAAACGGCTCATAATACTCCAAATGGGGTCTGATCAGAGCCTTATTTAGCCTCAGAAGTATATCCCTGGTCTTGTATTGTAGCCCTCTTGTAGGATTCAACTGTGTTAGTTGAGGGATTTTGAAAAACCATTCAAGGTTACCAGCTGCACTTGCGATTACTGGAACTTATTCGAAATTTGAGTTAAAACTTGTCAGGTGCAAACAAGAATTGTTTTATTTGTCTTCTATTGATTGCAACTTGAAAGTCATTTAAAAGGCAGTTTGTAAACAATTTGAACCTTTCAAAGAATCACAGGAATTATCTTCTTAGACAGACAGCTCGAAACATGAAACTTTTAAAAGTCAAAGTCTGAAAATGAAATGTGAATAGAGAGACAGTAAATAGTTAAGATCAAAGTACAGATGCTTCTAACCTCCCAACAAAACCTACCAAAGACTAACTGAAGCTACCTACCCCACCATCCCAAAAACTATCCTCAAAAACTATTCTCCTCAAAAGCTAAAACTAACCCCCAAAAATTATCCAAAAACTAACCCTAAAACTAAACCTAAAATGGCAAAACAAAAACTCTCTAGTTATACTGTTTGATATCTGTCTTAAGTCATCTGATCACACCCCAATATAATCCTAATTGGTTTGGGTTAGACTCAAACACATTTGATTTGACGGCAAGCCGTCCATCTTCAATATGTAACATTACTTCTAATTGTTGCCTATCTGCACACTTGTGCATATTAAAGAATGCGATATTGTGCTTTATCAAAGCCAGCAAAAACTGGTTTTCAGCTGACTTGACTATTGTAACAATGGAGACTTCATGTTATCTTGTCATGCCATGCTGGACAATGACTTGATAAATGTAAATCAAACTGTCTATTGTAATCTAGTAAAGTGAATTATGCTGCTTCTATGAAATTGTTATGTTTTGAGAATGTTGGAATCAAATATATTTGATTCGATGTTCTAACTGTCCATTTATTAAAAACAAGGCAACATAGTCTAAAATGTTTCAGCTTGTACAAGTTATGGAATGTGATTCACCCTAATCTCGAGTGGCGTGAGAACAGTAAAACCTTCACTCCTGCCACCTCATTGCCATGGATTCAGCCCTTGTCCTTGGAGAAATGTAATGAAAAGTTTTTGTCTGATCAGATTTCTGTGTTACTTTAAAACTATGTCAATGAATTTGCAGAATATGTGATTTTTAATCCTTAATATAAAACTGGAGCTAAATATTTACGATTAAACATCTATCTTTTACCTATATTAAGTGTATTAGAAATACCTGGCTTCTACGCCTCTCGACATGAATACATTGCTTTTGCCTTCCTAACTGCCTACCTAACCTGCACGTTAACTTTTTAAAAAATATTATTTTTTTAAATTTAGAGTACCCAATTCATTTTTTCCAATTAAGGGGCAATTTACCGTGGCCAATCCACCTGCGCTGCACATCTTTGAGTTGTGGGGGAGAAACCCACACAAACACGGGGAGAATGTGCAAACTCCATACGGACAGTGACCCAGAGCCGGGATCGAACCTGGGACCTCGGCGCAGTGAGGCTGCAGTGCACCTGCACGTTAACCTGAAGAGAATCTTAAACAAGGACTCCCAAGTCCCTTTGTGCTTCTGATTTCCTCAGCATTTCCCCATTTAGAAAATAGTCTGCCTCCATTTCTCCTTCCAAAGTGCATAACCTCACACTTTTCCACATTGTATTCCATCTGCCACTTCTTTGCCCACTCTCCTAGCCTTGTTCAGCATTGCTTCTTTTTCTAATCACGGAAAACGAATGCCCTCTGTTTATAATCTTGCCCTAAATATGACTTGCTGGATCAAATGTCTATTGTAGATCCTTAGTTTTAATGTGGTCGACTGCCTTTCCATTTGAGAACTGTTCAATCAAGTTATTAGAATTATTTGTAGCTAGGGCAGCACGTGGAGCAGTGGTTAGCACTGGGACTGCAGCGCTGAGGACCCGAGTTTGAATCCCAACCCTGGGTCACTGTCCGTGTGGAGTTTGCACATTCTCCCCGTGTTTGCGTGGGTTTCACCCCACAACCCAAGGATGTGCAGGTGATGTGGATTGGCCAGGCTAAATTGCCCCTTAATTGGAAAAAAGAAAAAATAATAATTGGGTACTCTGAATTTTTTTTTAAGAAAAGGATTACTTGTAACTTCCCCACCTATCAGTTTTTTTGCATTATCCTGAAGTGACCTTATTTCTATCGGGAGTTAACTGAAGTGTGTTCCTAACCTCTCATTATCTAAATTTCCATTTATCACTTTTCTGTCCACCTGACCCAGTCCATGGCTTTCTCCCTCATTATCTAAAACACATCAGCAACTTTTGTATAATCCTGGTGCATACATTTCAGTCTAAATCATTGATATATACCGGAAACTGTGGAGCCCCACTGGAAACAGACGTCCAGGCATCATTCAGTCCCGGATGTGATTAACAGCAGCAACAACGGCTGAATCCAAACCCTGCTGCTGCCTGTGAACTTGCTGATGTCTGTTCAGGTTGTTTGACTGAATGAATATCCTCCCACACACGGAGCAGTTAAACAGCCTCTCCCCAGGACCGCTCCGACGTGTGAGCCACATTGTAGCACTGTGGTTAGCACTGTTGCTCCAGGGTCTCAGAATTATCGGCTTGGCTCATTGTCTGTGCGGAGTTTTCACATTCTCCCCGTGTTTGCGTGGGTTTCCTCCGAGTGCTCCAGTTTCCTCCCACAAGTCCAAAAATGTGTAGATGAGGTTAGGTGGGGTTATGGGTTAGGTTGGAGGTATGGGCTTAAGCAAGGTGCTCTTTCCAAGGGCCGCTGCACTCGATGGGCCGAATGCCCTCATGCACTGTAAATTCTATGATTCTGTTTCAGAACTCACTGGTGTTTCTGCAGGTTTGGTTTACTTTTAGACCTCTTTTCTAAGTCAGAACATTTAAAAGGTTTCTGGTCAGTGTGAACAAGTTGGTGTGTAGTCAGGCGGGATGACTGAGTAAATTTCTTGTCACACATTGGGCAAGATTAGTCTCTGCCCAGTGTGAACTCGCTGGTGTTGCAGAAGCTGGGATGAACATGTGAATCCCTTCCCACACACGGAGCAGGTGAATGGCCTCTCCCCAGTGTGAGTGCGTTGGTGTCTCAGTAAATGCATTTTACTTTTAAAGCTCTTCTCACAGTCAGCACATTTAAAAGGTCTCTGATCAGTATGAACAAGTTGGTGTCTCAGGAGGATTGATGACCGAGTGAATCCCTTCCCACAAACGGAGCAGATGAATGGCCACTCCCCAGTGTGAGTGCGTTGATGTAACAGTAAATCCTTTCTGCTTTTAAAGCTCTTCTCACAGTCAGCACATTTAAAAGGTCTCTCATCATTGTGAACAAGTTGGTGTCTCAGGAGTTCGGATGACAGAGTGAATCCCGTCCTACACGCGGAGCAGGTGAATGGCCTCTCTCCAGTGTGAGTGCGTTGATGTGCCAGTAAATCCTTTCTGCTTTTAAAGCTCTTTTCACAGTCAGCACATTTAAACGGTCTCTGGTCAGAGTGGACCTGACGGTGAGCCCGGAGGTTTGATAAAGCAATAAATCCCTTCCCACATTCCAAACAGGTGAATGGCCTCTCCCCAGTGTGAGTACGTTGATGTAAAAGTAAACTATATCTGCTTTTAAAGCTCTTCTCACAGTCAGCACATTTAAACGGTCTCTGATCAGTATGAACAAGTTGGTGTGTCAGGAGGTGGAATGACCGAGTGAATCCCTTCCCACACACCGAGCAGATGAATGGCCTCTCCCCAGTGTGAGTGCGTTGATGTGTCAGTAAATCATTTCTGCTTTTAAAGCTCTTCTCACAGTCAGCACATTTAAACGGTCTCTGGTCAGAGTGGACCTGACGGTGATCCCGGAGGTTTGACGAAGCATTAAATCCCTTCCCACATTCCAAACAGGTGAATGGCCACTCCCCAGTGTGAGTGCGTTGATGTGACAGTAAACTATTTCTGCTTTTAAAGCTCTTCTCACAGTCAGCACATTTAAAAGGTCTCTGATCAGTATGAACAAGTTGGTGTGTCAGGAGGTGGAATGACCGAGTGAATCCCTTCCCACACACCGAGCAGGTGAATGGCCTCTCCCCAGTGTGAGTGCGTTGATGTGACAGTAAATCCATTCTGCTTTTAAATCTCTTTTCACAGTCAGCACATTTAAAAGGTTTCTGATCAATGTGAACAAGTTGGTGTCTCGTCAGGTGGGATGACTGAGTGAATTTCGTATCACACACGGGGCAAGTGTACGGTCTCTCCCCAGTGTGAACTCGCTGGTGTTTCTGAAGCTGGGATGACCGAGTAAATCCCTTCCTACACACAGAGCAGGTGAACGGCCTCTCCCCAGTGTGAGTGCGTTGATGTAACAGCAAACAGCTTTTACTTTTAAAGCTCTTCTCACAGTCAGCACATTTATAAGGTCTATGATCAGTATGAACAAGTTGGTGTGTCAGGAGTAATGATGACCGAGTGAAACCCTTCCCACACACGGAGCAGATGAATGGCCTCTCCCCAGTGTGAGTGTGTTGATGTGTCAGTAAATAATTGCTGCGTTTAAAACTCTTTCCACAGTCAGCACATTTAAACGGTCTCTGATCAGTATGAACAAGTTGGTGTTTCAGGAGATGGGATGACAGAGTGAATCCTGTCCCACACACAGAGCAGGTAAATGGCCTCTCCCCACTGTGAATACGTTGATGAGTTTCCAATTCAGACGGGTAATTGAATCCCATCCCACAGTCCCCACATTTCCACGGT
This sequence comes from Scyliorhinus canicula, assembly GCF_902713615.1. NCBI lineage: Eukaryota > Metazoa > Chordata > Chondrichthyes > Carcharhiniformes > Scyliorhinidae > Scyliorhinus > Scyliorhinus canicula. The sequence continues at coordinate 1,195,942 of NW_024055760.1, read as the reverse complement.
TTCTCCATGGTTATCGACGGGTTATCAGGTGTAGGTGGGATGCAGATTTGAGGTCACTATCAGATCAGCCGTGATGTTATTAAATGGTGGAACAGGCTCACGGGGCTGAATGTTCTATTGCTGCTTCTTGATTCCTTTGGTGCGAATGTCCTTATGTCTCTCCAACTTGGATCATCAGTTGAAGCCAGAGTACGGTGTCTCCCTGATGTAAATGCTGCAATTTAATTTCATGCTGTATGATTGGTTAAAGCTCAGTTCCAGCTAACTGTGTAAAATTACTTAGATGTCTGTATCTCGGTGCTTTTCCAATCACAGTGATTTTTGAAATTTTGCCCCAAAGACAAAACAGACAAACATTTCTCCTTCCACGTTGAAAGGCCGGTCCTGATGAATCAAGTGATTCTGTCAGTTCTCAACATGATGTTTGCATCTGCAAATATTCTGTAAAAGGAGATTACATTGAATACTGTGAATATATAAGACACAAACAGGCCATTCTGTCACAGATTCTGCTGCTGTCAATACTCGGCACACATCTCCGACTGTCACACCTATCAAATCTCAGCCTTTTTGCTGATTTTCGATTCCATTTTCTCTCATGTGCTTGTCCCGTTTCCTTTTGGAAACATCTCAGCACTTTCCTCAACTCCTTTCTGTGGTAATGATTTGCACATTCTGAACCTGTGATAAATAATTTAGTCCGTATTGTCCCCTTGGATTTATTCTTAACTACATTGTATTCATGACTTGTTGTTTATTGATGGTCACTCTCACATCGCCCCTCTCCAAACTACTGACAATTTAAAGACTTATAGCAGGTCACTGCTTAATTTGTTGTTGTCGATGGAAAAAAGGCCCCACTCCCTTTAATCTTTCCCGAGAGCTGTAATCTCTCATGTTACAAAAGTCATCACTGTCAATACAGGATAGAATTCGCAGGGAGACAAACCTTTCCGTTGGGTTCAGTTTGTTGTGTGCAAATTCTCCAGTTCTAACCCACTGTAAAAGGAGTTTACAAAAGTCATCACTGTCAATCCAGGAAATAAATTTTGAACAGATAATTCTAGTTTCTCTGGAACATTTTGTCTCTCTTCTTCCCCCAAAGCTGTAAATCCCCGTCCCACACACTCTCCCTCCTCCCTGGGCTGAAATCCAAACCCATCTCACCACTTTCCTCCACTCCCAGTTTTCTCCCTCCCTCTCCTCTGCCTGGGTTCAGTTCTCCAGCTCCTGTCTGCAGACTGACAATGAAATCAATGGGTCTTAATGTTGAAGCCTCATTGACACAGAATATGTCCAGGGTGACTATTCATTGTGAATACTGTGGTTTTGCTTTCAGGCTGGTGAAAGCTCTTTCCAGGTTCAGCACACTGGAAACTCTCTCTCGGGTATTTGCGTATCTCGGTGCTTTCTCACTCACACTGATGGCTCAGATCTTTTTCCACAGACAGAATGGAACAAACATTTCTCCTTCTGTATACAAAGGCTGATGATATTCAGATTCTGATGAATCAAATCACTAAAGCATCTTGATGTGAAGTTTTGTTTGAGTTTAGGGGCCTACTCCTGCTCCTAGTTCTTATGTTCTTATGAGTTTCATGTCTGTAAATCCTCTGATATCCTGTAAAAATAATTTGATAAAATCCATCACCAACAGGATACAGAGGGCTTGGGGCCTCCAGCGTGTGTTTGTGAATCCTCCCCGCCCACCTGCCAGGGTTTCCTTCCTTGTCAGAGATTAAATGAAATGAAATGAAAATCTCTTATTGTCACAGGTAGGCTTCAAATGAAGTTACTGTGAAAAGCCCCTAGTGGCCACATTCCAGCGCCTGTTCGGGGAGGCTGGTACCTCCCCGTGCTTCTGGTCTGCCTTGATCTGCTATCAAAGCCAGCAATTTAGCCCAGTGTGCTAAACCATGGTCACTCTCACATCGCCCCCCCCCCCCTCCATATAATCTTTCCTGAGAGCTGTAATCTCTCATGTTACATGTCATGTCAATGCAGGATAGAATTCGCAAAGAGACAAACCTTTCTGTTGGGTTCAGTTTGTTGTGTGCAAATTCTCCAATTCTAATCCCCTGTAAAAGGAGTTTGCAAAAGCCATCACTGTCAGTCCAGGATAGATATTCTGATCAGGCAATTCTAGAACATAGAACAGTACAGCACAGAACAGGCCCTTCGGCCCTCAATGTTGTGCCGAGCCATAATCACCCCACTCAAACCCACGTATCCACCCTATACCCATAACCCAACAACCCCCCCTCTTAACCTTACTTTTATTAGGACACTACGGGCAATTTAGCATGGCCAATCCACCTAACCTGCACATCTTTGGACTGTGGGAGGAAACCGGAGCACCCGGAGGAAACCCACGCACACAGGGTTGCAGACTCCACACAGACAGTGACCCAGCCGGGAATCGAACCTGGGACCCTGGAGCTGTGAAGCATTTATGCTAACCACCATGCTACCCTGCTGCCCCAATTCTAGTTTCTCTGCAACATTTTTTTCTCTCTTGTTCCCCCAAAGCTGTCAATCCCAAACCCACAAACTCTCCCTCCTCCCTGGGCTGAAATCCAAACCCATCTCACCATCTCCTCCACTCCCAGTTTTCTCCCTCCCTCTCCTCTGCCTGGGTTCAGTTCTCCAGCTCCTGTCTGCAGATTGACAATAAAATCAATGGGTCTTATTGGGGGTTTGGGGCCTCCAGCGGGTGTTTGTGACTCCTCCCCGCCCACCTGCCAGGATTTCCTTCCTTGCCAGAGATCAGAGTCCTCATTGATTTGAGTGCAAAGTGTAAGCTCTTATTTATTATCCCACCTCCCCCATCCTGTGATGTGACCCACCCTCCAGTGTGTGAAGCAGGATGGTGCCCGTTAACCTGGGCCTGTTCCCGGGAGGGAGGGAGAAGCTCCGCAGCTGCAAACCAGGGAGCTGACAATGATGGTGAAGGGTTTGCTCCAGCTCACAATGCCCGGGGACTGATTGACGGCGTTTGGACCAATAGGGAGAGGGGGCGGAGCTGGAGGACCGAACAGAGCTGCTGGTCCTCCAGCCAATCGGAGTGAATGGGAGGCGGAGCAAAGCCGAGACTTTGCGTCAACCCTGGCCTGTCTCGAGGAAAAGCCCGAGCAGCTTTAGCCGGTTCAACTGCCGTATCCGAGCTTCGTAATCCGAGTTTGGGGCCTACACGGAATGTTTATGAAGCCTCCCGACCCTTCCACCGCCACCATTCCTCCCTCATGACTAACCGAGCGGGATCTGACCGGCTGAGGATTTCCACCCGACCACATGAATCCTGAGTTGTCATCGACACTGCGCATGCTCCAGACTACGGATGAGACCGGGGCTCAGCCCCGCACCTCATTCACTCCGATTGGTTGGAGGACCAGCTGTTCGGCTCGGGATGCTAGATCCGCCACTCTCTTCCTATTGGTTCAGAGCTGCAATCAATCACTGCCTGGGCATTGTGAGCTGGAGCATGCGCGGTGCGGACGCTGGGCTCGGCCGGGCGGTTTCACAGGAATCCGGTGGAGGTTCCAAACCCCAATAAGAAGTTTCCGGGCCCGGGTTTGCATCGAGCGGGGGGGACAGCTGCGGCCTGCTCCCGGTGACAGGCCTGAGTTAACGGCCGCCGTCTTTATAGAGGCTGCAAACCCGCAGGGGGCAAAACATCAGAGATAGAGTTTGTTGGGAAACCAATGGGATATTGTAAAACAGGAGATCAGGGTTACAGTCAACAACAACAACTTCTATTTATATAACACCTTTAACATCATAGATCATCCCAGTCAACTTCACAGGAACATTAATGCGCACTGTTGCTTCACAGTGCTCGTTTCCCGGGTTCAATTCCCAGCTTGGGTCACCGTCTGTGCGGAGTCTGCACATTCTCCCTGTGTCTGGGTTTCCTTCAGGTTTCTCCCACAAATCCCTCGTTGTTAGGTGACTTGGATATTCGGAATTCTCCCTCAGTATACCCAGAATGTGGCGACCAATGGATTTTCACAGTAACTTCATTGCAATGTAAATGTAAGCCTACTTATGACAATAAAGATTATTATTATTAAACAAAGTGAGACACCCAGACACATAAGGAGATATTAGTTTGGTGACCAAAAACTTAGTCAAAGAGGTAAGTTTTAAAGAGAATCTTAAAGAAGGTAAGTGAGGTGGAGACAAAGAGGTTTCGGGAGGGAATTCAGAGCTTGGGCCTGAAGGAACTTAAAACCATGGCGGAGTAATTGTAGCCCAGAGTGTACAAGAGATCAGGATCAGAGCTGTGCAGATATCTCAGGGTTTTGTGGGGCTGGAGGAGATTTCAGGGATAGGGAGAGATGAGGTCGTGGAGGGATTTGAAAACAAGGGTGAGAATCCCAAAACGTTCAAAACTAGTGGTATCCGCTGAGTTCCCAGGCCAATGTTACTGAATGAATATTCATTTAAAATATAAAATCAAAATGGACGACATGGATCCAAATCCGACCCATTAGAAAGCTATGAAGTTATTGGATTCCAATAAACTCATCAATGATTCGCTCATTCTCAGCTCCACAGTGAGTAGGACCTGGATGAGCAGAAACAGAATAGAAATTGGACACATTGCAGTGTGATAGTTCACACATGGGTGAAATGTTGAATGGCTCCTAATTTGATCTGACAACTTGTGATTCTGAAGTTCGGTCAATTTCTCTGCCACGTGACTGTGCTTTTCAGCTGAATTGGACTTCCTCAAAGAAAGATGTGAAGTGCAATGAAACTGCAAGGTTTGACACTGAGACGTTCAGCTCTGGACACTGCATTGTTTCTGTAGGGAACTGGGATCACATTTCACTTCCGATACAAAAGGGCCCCAGTTCCCAACAGTCAAATTAGCAACATCGGACAGATATTTCCCCCCATTGACAAGCCAGAGCTGTGTGATGATGAATGTTAGTGGGCGGGAAGCAAAGATGTCTTCATCCCTCGATAGTCTGGAGCCAAGAACAAAGGTCATGGAAGTGAAAATGAGCTTTGATTTCCTGTGCACAGAGATGTGCAGAGTTCGAAAGAAGCTCAACAACAACTCGAGGAACAGCAGCGCATCTTTCCACTGGGCTCAATACAGCTTTCACACTCAGATTGAGGTCAACAGTTTCACACTGTAAATGCTGCCCCCATTTTGTTTGCCTTTACATCGCAGATTTAGGTTTGAATCCTGTTTCCACTTGTTCTTTGTGTCCGGGCGGCAATTGTTGATCAATCTGCCATCGATATCTCCTCCAGACACATCTTTTGTTTCTGTTTCGTCCATTGCTCTGATAGAGAGCTGGCACAGACAGGATGGCCCGAATGGCCTCATTCTGTGGTGTAATCATTCTCTGATTCTCTGTTAACTTCACTCTGAGGCTGAAAACCACAAAGTCGTTTCTCATTTAATCTGTCCTGACTTGCCCCATATCAGAGCCCTTTCCTGTTGTTCTGTTTCCTCACTCTAAGATTTCACTTCGCTTCTAATTTTCAACATTTCTAACCTTTCCCAGTTTCAATGGAAGGTCACGGAGGTGGAAGATTAATTTTGTTTCCCTGTCCACAAATGCTGCCTGACTTCGTGAATTTTCCCAGCATTTTCCACAGATATACTGATTGGCTTTCGATGGCAATGAAAGTATCTTTTGGTTCAGTCGCTACCTTCCTCCAATGATTGGTCCAGGGGTATGATTCTCGCTTCGGGGATTGTGCTACACGAATTTGGGTTAGAAGGTGCTGTGTAAGCTTCCTTCGGTGAGTTCCTGCACCCATCCAGGCAAGTGGAGAGTATTTCATCACACTCCTGACTTGTAAGTGTAGATGGTGGACAGGTTTTGTGGAGTTAGGGGGTGAGTTACTTGCTGCAGGATTTCCCAGCCTCTGACCTGCATTTGTTGCCATTGAACAAACTGTTAATATTTGCCATGTGGAGATGCCAGCGTTGGACTGGGGTGGGCACAGCAAGAAGTCTTACAGCACCAGGTTAAAGTCCAACAGGTTTGTTTGGAGTCACTAGCTTTCGGAGTGTGGCTCCTTCATCAGGTGAGTGAGCAGGTGGGTTCCACAAACTCATTGACAGTCAAAGTCAATGATGTAAGATGATACTTTGAATGCGAGTCTTTGCAGGTAATTCAGTCTTTCAGGTCCAGATGGTGCGACTGGAGAAAGCGTGTCACTGGGTAATACAAATCCCATGGTGCTTTGTTGAGATTGACCACAGACAGCTTTTAAACAAAGTCAAATATAGTTAAATGGAAGGGAATTGAGAATTATGTGTTTCTTCTATATGACCCCTCTGTGTTTTGGCATGAAAGATTCTGCAGCCTAAATACCATTCGCGTATAAGAAAGGAGGGCTGACAGCAAATCCGTACTGAGCCTGGATTTCCTCATCCCCCTGAGTGGCTTTTCCTGTTTCTCCATCGTGAAGGCCGCATTTTTCAAAAATGTGGTTCAGTTAAATCTCTAACATTTCCTCTAATTCAGTTACAGTATTGTTTGTGTCTGTATATATGAGCTGTCTAGATATGTTTCAGATGGTGATTAAAATATTAATCTACATCTACAAAGCCATTCAATTCTTTTGTGAACTGAGCAAACTGCCAAGATCCACACTTCGTTTTTTCATGTATGGAACAATGTCTGGACTGTACACAGAACAATACTTTTCACTGTACTCGACACACGTGATAATAAATCAAATCCAATCAGAGAGTTTCTTACTCGTCTTCAGATTGAACAATGAGCCGCCTTAAAAATTATTCATTCATGGGAGGTGGGGGTCACTGTCTGGACCAGCATTTACTGCTCATTCCAATTGCCCCTGAACTGCGTGTCTTGTGAGGCTATTTCAGGGGGCACTTACAAATCAACCAGGACATTGTTGCGGATCTGTAGTCGCGTGTAGGACAGGCCACGTAAGGAGAGCAGATTTCCTGAAGGACATTAGTAAACCAGATGGGTTTTTACAACAATCAAGAATGTTATCATTACTTTTAATTCGAGTCTTTTATTCAATTTCAACTTCTGTAATAGGCACATTTGATCCCAGATCCATAGAGCATTAACCTGGTCTCTGGATTACTCGCCCAGTAACAATACCATTACGCCACTGCGTAGCCCAATACTCTTGGCAGAATATGATGTCTAATGTTGTGTTCTGTGAACTTGTCTCGAAATGATTCTCCAGAATTGCTGGTGACTTAGCTAGAACGCTGATTATTAATCGACCCGTGGTAAGTAAATGATCAGAATGCGATACAGACCAAGTTATCACAGAATTACATTAGTCATCCTCGTGTACACCTTACAACCTTCTGCTGGTAGCCGGATATTCCCTGACTAATGTCTGACACCACCTGGTGGGACGTCACACTGCTGAGTACATGTAATATTATCTACAGGCATATCACCACATCTAGTAACTTCTCAAAATTATAGTCATTTATTTTTCAACAAATTCTGATAGCTCTGCAGTTTCTGGAAACAATTTGGTTGACAGGGTTATTTTTAAAATAAAGATCTAGTCTTTATAAGATAATTACCAATGAAATCAATATAGAAAAAGTACTGAAGGTTTAGTGGCTACAGGAAGCCACACGTTCGAGGTATAAAAGGGCTTCCTTGACCTTGTAACTAATGAGTGAATACACTATGAAAATAACAATTTTAAAACTAAATGTGATTACGCATGTGTACCTACAGCTTCCTTACATTACAACAGTGAATTTTTCAAAAGTACTCCATCGGGCTGCATGGTAGCACAGCGGCTAGCACTGTGGGTTCACAACGCCAGGTTCCCAGGTTGGATTCCCAGTTGGGACACTGTCTGTGTGGAGTCTGCACGTTCTCCCCGTGTCTGCGGGGGTTTCCTCCGGGTGCTCCGGTTTCCTTCAACTAGTCCCGAAAGATGTGCTTGTTAGGTGAATTAGGCATTCTGAATTTTCCCTCCGTGTCCCCGAACATGCGCCGGAATGTGGCAACTAGGGACTTTTCACAGTAACTTCATTGCAATGTAAGCCAACTTGTGACAATAAAGATTAGTATCATTGGCTTTAAAATAGTTTAGGTGGTCCAGTGGTCGTGAGAGGTTTTCTAGAAATGTACAATTGTTCTAATTGTCCGCAAACTCGGATATATTACACTCGGTGTCCTCACCAGAATCATTTATAAAGATTTGAGTCTTAATTGTGTAATGACCACGTTGTTGACACCATTTTAAAGATTCTGTGAACTTCGAGACACACCATATGCACAATTATTTGTTGTAAATCAAAGCGAGCTGTTGTGATTTGGAATGCACTGTCCATAAATGGTCCTGGAATCTCATTGGACTATAACTTCCAAAAGGGAATTTGATGAATTATGAAAAAGAAAACAAAATAGTCGAACTATGGGATTAAATGGGTCGCTGTACAAAGAGCTGGCATGGGAAAAATGGGCCAAATAGACTCCTCGTGCTCTAGAGCCTTGTGTACATGTAAAACGAGTGGTAATAACCTGGAACCTACTGCCTATGGGGGTAGGAGATGCAGAGATGACAGAAGGATTTCATTTGGAAATTGGACGGTTACCGAGATAAATAAACCGACAGGGATTAGGGGATAGAATGGGGCAATGGACAGACAGGCTTGCTCCATAGAGAGCCAACATGGTCACAAAGGGCTGAATGGCTGCATTCCCCATCCTCCAGATGCTGTGATATGAGGAAAGAAATTCAGCTGCTCCAGTCACTCCAACTAACTGGAATCCCTCATCCCTGGTGCCATTCTCGCACAATGGTTAGCACTGTTGCTTGACAGCGCCAGTGTCCCAGGTTCAATTCCCGGTTTGGGTGACTGTCTGTGCGGAGTCTGAGTCTCCTGTGTTTGGGGGGGTTTCCTCCGGGTGCTCCAGTGTTCGCCCACAAGTCCCGAAGGGTGTGCAAGTTAGGTGAATTGGACATTCTAAACGCTCCCTCGGTGTACCAGAACAGGCGCCGGAGTGTGGTGACTCGGGGCTTTTCATAGTAACTTCATTGAAGCATTAATGTAAGCCGACTTGTGACATTATTTTTATTGTAAATGTCCTCTACACCCCCTGTAAGAACTTCCTGAAGTGTGGGACCCATATATAAGGTTCCATTCCAGAGGGAGAGAATTGAAAAGCACAGAGGAAATATTCAACTTGTTCAGAACCAGGGTTAGACTACACTGGGAGCACTGGCAACATTGGTCATCTCCATTAAGAAAAAGGAAATAGAGGCACTGGATAAGGTGCAACAAAGATTCATAATATACAGAACTGAGAGCATTTAACACTCAGGAAAGGCTGGGGTTGCTTTTTTCTGGAAAGGAGAAGACTGATGGGTGACCTGATGAAAATCTTTAAGATTATGAAGGGATTCAATAATCCAATAGGAATTTCAATAGACACCTCTTTACCCAGCGAGTGGTGAGAATGTGGAACTCACTAACACAGCGAGTGGTTGAGGTGAACAGCATGAATCCATTGAACGTAAAGCTCGATACATACATGAGGGAGAAAGAAAAGGAGATGCTGATGGGTGAGATGTAGAGGGGTGGGTGGCAGATCACGTGGAGCATAAATACTGACACAGACCATGGCTAACCTCAGCCGGTATGGGAATTTAACCTGTGCTGTTGGTGTCACTCAGCACAAATTAGCCATCCAGCCAACTGAGCTGACCGATCCCCATGTAAATCTGTAATAATTCCTTAAATATTAGTGATTGCCTGTCTCCCACCATACTATTTAATATAGTTTCCCAGTGCCCTTCAGATAACTTGCCCCTCATACTCTAATGAATTTCTTCTGTGAGAAGCACCAAGACAAATTAAACAAAAGAATAATGTAACCACTACAGCCCATCTTCATGGCAATGTGGCATGATTTCGGGGTTTCCAAACCGAAATGGTAATAAAACATCTGCTAACACAAACCCCCTTTCATTCCTTGATCCTATGAAATGTGAAGCCAGATATTTGCAAGAAGGCTCAGAGAGAATCAACCCACTGGAGACGAAGCCGTGTGACCGGCCAGTCCAGCAGAAAGAAACCCTCTAACCATCCCCATTGACCAACAGAATAAACAAAATGCAGTCCTGGATGTAATTGAGAACAGAAACAATAACAGCAGAATCCAATCCCTGTAATCAGTTGTGAACTTGTTGGTGTCTCAGGAAGTGCGATGAATACAAAATCCCTCGCACATTGAGAGCAGGTGAACGGCCTCCCCCCAGTGTGAACTCCCTGGTGTGACTTCCGACGGCATAACCGAGTGAATTGTGTAAATAGAGGTGAACATCTTTGAGTTATGGGGGTGACACCCACGCAGACACTTGGAGAACTTGTCTCCAAACGGACAGTGACTTGGGGCCAGGATTGAACACTGGTGCTCAGCTCCGTCAGGCCATAGTGCTAACCACTGCGTCACCTAACGATTTCGATGAGGGAACAAAATGAAATATCTCCAAATTTGCAGATGACACCAAGTTGCGTGGGAGGGTGAGCTGTGGGGAGGATGCAGAGATCCTTCAGTGTGATTTAGACAAGTTGAGTGAGTGGGCAAATGAATGGCAGACACAGTATAATTTGGAGAAATGAGAGGTTATCCAGTTTGGTAGCAAAACGAGTAGGCAGGCTATATCTGAATTGTCATAAATCAGGAGAGGGGAATGTGCAACGAGACCTGGGTATCCTTGTACACCAGTCACTGAAGGTGAGCATGCAGCTACAGCAGGCGGTAAAGAAGGCAAATTATATGCTAGCCTTCATTGCGAGCGGATTCGACTACAGGAGCAGGAATATCTTGCTGTCATTACACAGGGCCTTGGCGAGGCTGTACCTGGAATATTGTGAGCAGTTTTGGTCTCCTTGTCTGAGGAAGGATGTTCTTGCTCTAGAGGGAGTGCAGCGAAGGTTTACCAGACTGATTCCTGGGATGGTGGGACTGACGTATGAGAGATTGAATCAGTTAGGATTGTATTCGCTGGAGTTCAGAAGGGGTTTCTGCTGAAATCTCTGTTGTATTATTGAATCCTTTCTCATAGGGGGATCTCATAGAAACCTATAATATTCTAACAGGACTTGACAGGGGAGCTGCAGGTAAGATTTTCCCGATAGTGAGAGTGTACAGAACCAGAGGTCGCAGTCTGAGTTAATGGGGTAGACCATTTAGGACAGAGATGAGGAGTAATTTCTTCAACCAGAGAGTGCTGAGCCTCTGGAATTTGTAATCCCTTCTCACACTAAGAGCGGGTGAATGGCTTCTCCCCAGTGTGAACTCGCTGGTGTGTCTGCAGACTGGATAACTGTGTGAATCCATTCCCACAGAGGGAGCAGGTGAATGGCTTCTCGCCAGTGTGAACTCGCTGATGTTTCCGTAGGACGGATGAATCAATAAATCCCATCCCACATTGAGAGCAGGTGAATGGCTTCTCCCCAATGTGAACTCGCTGGTGTGCGTGCAGGCTGAATAAATCACAGAATTTTTCCCCACACTGAGAGCAGGTGAATGACGTCTCCTCAACGTGAACTCGCTGATGGCTCCGCAGGCTGCATAATTTTGTGAATCCATTCCCACAGACGGAGCAAGTGAATGGCCTCTCCCCAGTGTGAATTCGCTGATGGCTCTGCAGGTTGGATAAAGCACGGAATCTCTGTCCACACTGAGAGCAGGTGAATGGCCTCTCCCCAGTGTGAACTCGTTGGTGTGTCTGCAGACTGGATAACTGAGTGAATCCCTTCCCACAGAGGGAGCAGGTGAATGGTCTCTCCCCAGTGTGAACTCGCTGGTGTGTCTTCAGGATGGATAACCAAGGGAATCCTTTCCCACACTGAGAGCAGGTGAATGGTCTCTCCCCAGTGTGAACTTGCTGGTGTGTCCGCAGGGTGGATGAATCAATGAATCCCTTCCCACACTGAGAGCAGGTGAATGGCTTCTCCCCAGTGTGAATTTGCTGGTGTTTCCGCAGGGCGGATGATTCAATGAATCCCTTCCCACACTGAGAGCAGGTGAACGGCCTCTCCCTAGCGTGAACTCGCTGATGTTTCCGCAGGGCGGATGATTCAATAAATCCCTTCAAACACTTAGAGCAGGTGAATGGCCTCTCCCCAGTGTGACTGCGTCGATGAATCTCCAGCTTAGATGGGAATCTGAATCCCTTCCCACAGTCCCCACATTTCCATGGTTTATCCATGTTTTGGGTCTCTTCGGGTGTCTCCAGATTCGATAATCAGTGGAAGCCTTGTCTACACACAGAACATGTGCACTGTCTGTCCTCACTGTGAATGGTGTAATGTTTTTTCCGGTTGTGTATCTGGTTGAAGCTCTTTCCACAATCAGTTCACTGGAACACTCTCACTCGGGTGTGTGTTGTGTGGGTCTTGGTGCTTTTCCAGTCACACTCACGTTTAAAATCTTTTGAAGCCGACAGATCGGACAAACATTTCTCCTTCTCGCCGATGATATTAAGATCAGAAGGAATCGAGTGAGTTTGTCACATCAAGATGTGACGTTTGAGATTTCTGTCTATAATTCCTCCTCTTCCAATATCCTTTAAAAACAATTTACAAAAGCCATCAGTTAGTACAGGATAGAAATTCAGAACAGACAATTCTAGTTCCTATGGAACCTTATTTCCTCTCTTGTTCTCCAAAAGCTGTAAATCTCCATCCCACACAATCTCCCTCCATTCTCACTCTGCTGTATCTAATATTCACCCTCCCAATTCTCCTGAAGGTGCTGATTCAGGCTGATTGACAGATCCAAGCTCAGCTCACTGCTTCCTGACCAGGACAGAGATTAGAATAGGAGAAAGAGTAGGCCATTCGGCCCACCGAGTCTGCTCAACCATTCAACCTTGGCCGATCTACCTCAGCACCATTTTCCCCACACGATCCCCATATCCCTCGATATCTTCAATATCTAGAAACCTGTCAATATTTGTTTTGAACATACCTGATGACTGAGGCTCCACATTCTTCTGGGGTACAGAATTCCAAAGCTTCATCACATCCTCGAGTGAAACCTGTTCCCCATAACCTTTAACTCCATTGTCAATAAAATATCTGTCAAACTTGTGCTTCAATATATTCAATGACCCCCTGATACAACTGGTCTCTGTGGAAGAGAAATCCAAAGACTAACAACTCTCCAAGGGAAGAGATGACTGGAAATCTATAACTGAGCTACAGTCTTATATCAGAAGATGAGAAATAATAATAATAAATTTACTCTATTACAAACTGCAAATAATATATCTAATCTGTACCATGTAACAACACTAGACATATCTCTGTCCATTATTAATTTAATGTCCATGAAACGTCAGCCATCTTCTGGGGAACCCACCCCTTTAATTGTGAACATTAGGAAAGAGACCATCCTTTGTTAAAATAAATTTAGAATAACCATTTTTTTTTCCAATTAATGGGCAATTTAGCGTGGCCAATCCAGCTACCCTGCACATCCTAGGGTTGTGGGGGTGAGACATGCAGACACGGGGAGAATGTGCAAACTCACTGATAGTGACCCAGGGCTGGGATCGAACCCAGTCCTCGGCAGCGTGAGACAGCAGTGCTAACCGCTGCGCCACTGTGACCATCCTTTTAGTCAGACAAATAAATGCGTCAACCTGTTAAGAAGATGGGTGGGAAAAGTTGGAGACACTTTGTGGAGCCGCAAATCTGTATGAAATTTTACCCCTAACCCTAATTATAATAATATAATCATCTTTATTGTCAAAAGTAGGTTCACATTAACACTACATTCAAGTTACTGTCAAAAGACCCGAATCGCCACATTCGGCACACAGACGCAGATTTCAGAATGTCCAATTCATCGAACATGCACGACTTTCCAGACTTCTGGGAGGAAACCGGAGCACCTGAAGGAAACCTATGCAGACACAGGGAGAACATGCAAACTCCACACAGGTAGTGACTCAAGCTGGCAATCGAACGAGGGAGCCTGGTGCTGTGAAGCAACGGTGGTAACCACTGTGCAATTGGTCCCAGTTTGGGCGCAAACATCAACGAGAACTCTGATCGCTGGGAAGGAAGGAAACTCTGGCAGGTGGACAGGGAGGATTCACAAACACCCGCTGGAGGCCCCAAACCCCCAATAAGACCCATTGGTTTTATCGTCAGTCTACAGGCAGGAACTGGAGAACTGAACCCAGGATGAGGAGAGGGAGGAAGAAAACTGGGAGTGGAGGAAAGAAATGGTGCAGATCGTGAGATGGAAGACTGTGCGGGCACGGCTGGGCCTCCAACCAATCAATGAATTGGGGCAACATGGAGACATGCAGACATGGGAAGAATGTGCAAACTCTCAGACAGTGACCCGGAGCCGGCCTCAGCGCCATAGGCAGCAGTGCTAACCACTGTGCCGGCATGCCGCCCCTACTGGTTGTGAGTTTGCGATATGGGTCTTTGTGTCACTGAACAGAGCCACACATGGGGTCAGCTTACATTGAGTTAGTGGGATCCAGGGATCAGGATTTGTTTCCGTTTATTTACTTCTCTGTTGCTACTCTGATCATAGGTATCTGGGTCTGTGAAAACCGGTGTCATGGGAGGCCAAGTACCCAGGACAAAGGGTAATGCAGCTTGCTAGCCAAGTTGTCTCCATTCTGAACAATGTGGAATAAGCTTCTCCCAGTCATTGAAAATATTGCCCGCAACAAACATGGCGGCTGCGCATGCGCTCTACTGCACATTGTCCCGAATAAAGATGGCGGTCGTTACCCCGAACCGATCACCGGACCCTCGCGGCCCCGCTCCGTGAAACGGGGAAGTAGGAAGAGGTTTTTCGGAGTGTGGACTTGCACGAAATGTTTAAAAAACTTTTCCACCCACCAGTCAGATCCATCGCTCCCGCGTTCCACAATATTCCTCTTACCCTTTGTGGATCCGAGATGAAAGCTTCTCCCTATCGCCATTACCTGCACTGCGCATGCTTCAGTCGAAGTCCCACCCACCCTCACTCACTCTGATTGGTTGGAGGATCATCCGCTCCTGCTCGTCCTCCAGCCCCGCCCCCTCTTCCTATTGGTCCGGAGCTGCCGTCAAACACTCTCAGGCATTGTGATGTTGAGCATGCGCAGTTCGGTTCATATCCCGGGACAGACGCTGGTTTGTCTCATCTTCAGGCGGGAAGGAGGCGGATAAGCGGAGGCAGCGTTAGGGGCAGTGGGTGGGAGGGGAGGATTCACACACCCAGTGGAGGCCTCAACACCCCCAATAACAAACTAGCCGCATCTCCTCAACACCCAACACAACGGCAGCTGCCGCTTTCTCCCGGTGCCGGGCCCCAGTGAACAAATGTGGCTTCAGGAAGGAAATGAAGCAATGGATTTGTTCAGGAGAAATTATCTTTAACTGAGTTTACTGATCCTGGAGCAGGAGGAGAGAATGGGGACAATTTATATCCTGCACTCACAGATGGATTTGTTAATGCAGGTGGTAGAATTTAAATTCAGTGAATAATCTGGAATTCAAAGCTGCACTCAGTATTAATCTTACAACACCAGGTTAAAGTCCAACAGGTTTGTTTCAAACACGAGCTTTCGGAGCACTGCTCCTTCCTCAGGTGAAAGGAGCAGTGCTCTGAAAGCTCGTGTTTGAAACAAACCTGTTGGACTTTAACCTGGTGTTGTAAGTCTCCTTACTGTGCTCACCCCAGTCCAACGCCGGCATCTCCACATCATGGCTCAGTATTAATGACCTTGAAATCATTGTGAGTTTATTGGAAAGGGAAAGTATGTCGTACTGGGATTTGCAGCTTTAGGAAACAATATAAACAATTACTCCCCAGGAACGAGAATTATCTGTTCTGAATTTCTGACCTGTGTAAACTGGTTTTACAGGGTTACAAGGAATGGATTGACAGACAGGAAACTCAAATCAATCATCACATCAAGATCTGACTCACTCAATTGATCAGGATCTGAATGTCATCAATTTTTGAATGTGGAAGGAGAAATGTTTGTTCTGTCTGTGGGAAAAGATAGATTTCAGTGTGACTGGAAAAGCACAAAGACTGGAGGATGAGAGGTGACTGAATAGAGGTTTATAAGGTGATGAGGGAGATAGATAGAGTGGACGTTCAGAGACTATTTCCTCGGGTGGATGTAGCTGTTACAAGGGGGCATAACTATAAGGTTCAGGTTGGGACATACAGGAGGGATGTCTGAGGTAGGGTCTTTACTCAGAGAGTGGTTAGGGTGTGGAATGGATTGCCTGCTGTGATAGTGTAGTTGGACACTTTAGGAACTTTCAAACGGTTATTGGATAGATACATGGAGTACAGCAGAATGACAGGGAGTGGGATAGCTTGATCTTGGTTTCGGACAATGCTCGTCACAACATCGAGGGCCGAAGGGCCTGTTCTATGCTGTACTGTTCTATGTTCTATGACAAACACACACACCCGAGAGAGTGTTCCAGTGAACTGACTGTGGAAAGAGCTTTAACCAGTTACACAGCCTGAAAAACACCACACCCTCTTAGTGAGGAGGAACCATACACGTGTTCTGTGTGTGGAGGCAGCTTCAACCGATCGTCCAACATGGAGAGACACAAGGATGCCGGCACCATTGAGAAACTGGAAATGTGGGGATTGTGGGAAGAAATTCAGTTACCCATCAGAGCTGGAAACAGATCAAAGCAGTCACACCATGGAAAGACCATTCACCTGTTCCGAGTGTGGAAAGGGATTCACTCGACTAACACATCTGACTGCACACCAACTTGTTCACTCTGGCAGGAGACCTTTTAAATGGTCTGAATGTGAGAAGAGCTTTAAAAACAAATTTAATCTTCTGACTCCAGCAAGTTCACACTGGGGAGAGGACGTTCACTTGCTCTGAATGTGGGAAGAGATTCACTCAGTTATCCAACCTTCTGACACACTAGTGAGTTCACACTGGACAGAAACCATTCACGTCTCCTGCGTGTGGGGTGACATTCACTCAGTTATGCAAACTGTTGGATCAGCAGCGAGTTCACACTGGGGATGGACCATTCACCTGCTGTGTGTGTGTGGGAAGGGACTCGCTCAGTCATCTACCCTGCTGAGACACCAACGCATTCACACTGGGGTGAGACAGTTCATCTGCTCTGAATGTGGGAAGGGAATTCATTCAGTCTGCCCAACTCGCCTCACACCAACGTGTTCATTCTGACACGAGACCTTTTAAATGTTCCGCCTGTGGGAAGAGCTTTAAAGGCAAAATGGATCTGCTGATTCACCAGCACAGTCACACTGGAGAGAGGCCGTTCACCTGCTCCGTGTGTGGGAAGGGATTCACTCAGCATTCCCTCCGGCTGGAAAACCAGCGCATTCACACCAGGGAGACATTATTCATCTGCTCTGTGTGTGGGAAGGGGCTGGTTTAGCACAATGGGCTAAATCACTAGCTTTTAAAGCAGACCAAGGCAGGCCAGCAGCATGTTTCAATTCCCATACTAGCCTCCCTGAACAGGCGCCGGAATGTGGCGTCTAGGGGCTTTTCACAGTAACTTCATTGAAGCCTACTTGTGACAATAGCGATTTTCATTTTTCATTCATTTAACCTGCAGAAACACCACCGAGTTCACAAGCGATTACAGGGGTTGGATACTGTTATTGCTGCTGTTAATCACATCCAGGACTGAGCCGTGTTCATTCTGACAGTTGGAGTTTGTTTCAGTTGATGTTAATCATTCCGGTGATTCGGCCGGAGTTTAATATTCTGTATATAGATTAATTAAATTAGCTTTGTGTTAATGACAGTGTTCCGGTCCTTGATTTCTCTAAAATAGGAAGAGACTGATTGATGTCCTGTTACCGACTGTTCCATTGTTGGATCTTTTCTCATTTGTTTTGAAAGATGTGGTAAAGCAAAGAGTAAGACCAGAGAGAAAGGTAAGAACATGGGAAATGATAAACAGACTGAAGCAGGAAGAGACAGAGTGAACACATTTAAAATTACATCAGATAAACGCGACAAAAATAATAAAATGACAAAACTAAAAGGCTCTGTATCAAAACACAAGCAGCATTTGAAACCAAACTGATGAATTGACAGCACCTATAGAAATAAGTCAGTATGATCTGATGGCCATTCAGAGACATAGATTGGGACCTGAATTGTTTTATATTAATTCATGGCATGTCGGTGTCGCTGGCCAGTCCAACATTTATAATAATAATAATCTCTATTTTCGCAAGTAGGCTTCCATCAACACTGCCATGAAGTTACTGTGAAAAGCCCCTAGTCGCTACGTTCTGGCGCCCTTTTAAATGTGTTCTCGAGTACACCGAGGGAGAATACAGAATGTCCAAATTTCCCAACAGCATGTCTTTCAAGACTTGCTGGAGGAAACCGGAGCACCCGGAGAAAACCCACGCCAACACGTGGAGAACGTGCAGACTCACCACAGACAGTGACCCGAGCCGGGAATCGAACCTGAGACCCTGGAGCTGTTAAGCAACAGTGCGAACCACTGTGCTACCATGATGCCCAATAAATAATAAATAAATAAGTCCCAAAAGACATACTATTAGGTAAGTTGGACATTCTGAATTCTCCCTCAGTGCACCAAACAGGCACCGGACCAGGGCCTTATCACAGTAACTTAATTGCAGTTAAGCCTACTTGTGACAATAAATATTATTAATATTAATTTATTATTATTATTAATTGTAACAGCACAGTAGGACATAGTGTTAAGGAAGAGATAATGGGAGTTTGTCAGAAAAGGTACAGCGATAATCAAGGGGGATTTTAGTCGACTTATAGACTGGAAACATCAGATGGTTGAAGGTAGCGTAGGTGAGGAGTTCACAGAATGTTTTTGTGATAGTTTCTACAATAAGCACATTTTGGAGCCAACCAGAGGGCAGGTTATACCAGGCTTGGTATTGTGCAACAAGGATTAATTGATAATCTCATGGTGAAGACATCCCCAGGTAACAGCGATCATAATATGATTGAATTTGACGTGCAGTTTGAGGGGAAGAAGATTGAGCACAAAGGCAGATTTCAGGACAGAACATTGGGCAGATTATAAAGAATAGAATATAAACACAAAAATATTAATAAGGAGGGAATAATTGGGCTAAACAGGTGGCTTGTAATTCAGAACAAGGCCAGCAGGGGGTTGGGATGGCTGGATTTACACAGAAAACTCAAACCAAGAGAAATGTGTGTCTCTTCTCAGTGTTTAATCTTGGACTGACAGTGTGATGATTTCTGTTTACAGGACGTTGGAAGAGCAGAATTTGAAGACAGAAAACACAAACCAAACATCAGATCAAAATGTGACAGTCACTCGATTCATCAGAACCGAAATGTAAGTCTGTAGAAAAAAATATTCAAACATCTGTGTGACTGGAAATGGGGATGAGCAATGTCATGGAGAGAACAAGTGAAATGAAAATCGCTTATTGTCACAAGTAGGATTCAAATGAAGTTACTGTGAAAAATCCCTAGTCACCACATTCCGGTGCCTGTTCGGGGAGGCTGGTACTGGAATTGAACCCGCTCTGCAGGCCTGCCTTGGTCTGCTTTAAAAGCCAGCGATTTAGACCTGTGCTAAACCAGCCTCAGATTTGATAAGAAAGGTGAGAATTATAAATTGAGTTGCTGTTTGACCAGGACCCTGTGTTGATCAATGAGGACAGGGTGATGAGTGAGTGAATGGAAATTAATGTAGAGGCAGAGGCAGCAGAGATTGGGATAAACTCAAGCTTGTCACAGGTTGAATGTCGGAGGCTGGTCATAAGTGCAGGAATTGAAGTCTCGAGGTAATAAAGGAATCGCAAATCTGAGACAGAATCAAGTCCAGTGATGTGAATGAGACGAAAACTCATTTGAGGAGTTGGCAGAGATTGTGGTCTGAAACTCAGCTGCCGGCTCTGAAGATGTCAAATGGACTGAAACGTTAACTCTGTTTCTTTCTGCACAGATACTACCAAACTTATTGAGTTTATTCAGCATTTTCTATTCTTATTCAGCATTTTCTATTTATATATGGAATATGATGCTGTTCACATACGCCTGCCACCCTGGTCTTTCGAGGTGGTGGAGGTTGACGGTTTGGAAGATTCTGTCAAAGTTCTGGCTGAGTTTAGATATATACAATCCACTCCCCCATGCTGCTCCCACCTCTGTCTCTTCCCCGATAGAGGCGAGTTGTCATGCATCGGCCCAGACCACAGCTTCTCTTCCCTGAAGGATATTAGTGAACTAGTAGAGTTTTTACAACAATCCAGCAGTTTTCATGGTCACTTTTTCCCAGTGCCGGCCCCACAAATGACCAGAATCATTCAGCTCAATTTCACAACCTGCCTTTGTGTTTTTCTGGGCTCTCTCTCACTCCTTTTTCTGTTTTAAATTAATTTCTCAGTGTATTAGGAGAGCATTTGCAGCCAGGAATCTGAAACCAAACATCACATCAGGACCTGACAGTCGCTCAATTTTTCAGAACCTGAATATCATCGTATTTTGAAGTTGGAAATAAAAAGCACAGTTCACAGTGAGGAGAAACCATGGAGATGTGGAGACTGTGGGAAGGGATTCATTTACCCATCTACACTGGAAACTCATCGACGGACTCACACTGGGGAGAAGCCATTCACCTGCTCCACATGTGGGAAGGGATTCACTCAGTCATCTGATCTGCTGAGACACCAGCGAGTTCACAGTGGGGAGAGACCGTTCACCTGCTCTGTGTGTGGGAAGGGATTCACTCAATCATCCAACCTCCTGGCACATCATCAGCGAGTTCACACTGGTGAGAGACATTATAAATGCCCAGACTGCGGAAATGGCTACGTAAATTTCCAGGAACTGGTATACCACCAGCGTGTTCACACTGACGAGAGACCATTCAGGTGCTCTCACTGTGGGACTGGGTTCAAGAGATCAGCTGCACTCACTATACACCAGCGCACCCACACTGGAGAGAGGCCGTTCACCTGCTCCGACTGTGGGAAAGGATTTAATCAGTCTTCTTCACTCCGAACACACCAGCGGCATCACGCCAATGAAAGGCCGTTCATCTGCTCTGAGTGTGGCAAGGGATTTATAGATTCACCCAGCCTGGTGACACACCAGCGAGTTCACACTGTGGAGAGACCATTTAAATGCCCAGATTGTGGGAAGTGCTATAAAAGTTCTGGGGTTCTGATGCACCATCAACGTGGTCACACTGATGAGAGACCATTCAGATGCTCTCACTGTGGAACGGGATTCAGGCGATTATTTGAGCTTGTTCTGCACCAGCGCACTCACACTGGGGAGCGGCCATTCACCTGCTCCGAGTGTGGGAAGGGATTCAGTCAGTCATCCAATCTACTGAGACACCAGCGAGGTCACAAGTAACCACAGTGATGGGATCTTGTTGTTAATTACATCCAGGACTGAACCATGTTTTTTGGGGTCCAGTTATAGGGTTTATATCTGCATAAAGCCAAATAAACCAACTGTGTGTTAAGCAGTGTGTTGAGTCTTTTTCATATCCCAAACATGAATTAGTTCCTTTTGAAGTGTTCTCCCTGTCCCATCTCCAAAATCCTCACCTCCAACAAGTGTGAGGAGCTGATTGAGATTCTTTGTCACTGAGATTGAGACAATCCGATCAGCTGCCTCTCTCTCTCCCACTAACCCACCGGGGGCAGACTTTTGTTTCTGAGCCCTGAACTCACTCCTTTCTCCTGTTTCTCTGCCGTCTTCTCTTGTGCCCTCTCAGTGCTCATCTTGTCCATTAGACCCACCTTCTGCTGCTTTGACCGTATTCTCACTGAACTACTGATCACCCAACTTCCCCGTGTTCACTGATAATGTCAACAGGTCTCTCTCTCTTCTGGTACTGTCCGTCTCACCTTTAAATGCACCGACATCACCCATCTTAAAAAAGGATCTGTCCTCGGCCCCTCCTATTTCCCATCTACACGCTGCCACTAGGTGACATCATCCAAAAGCACTGTGTTAGTTTCACATGCACACTGCCAACACCCAGCTAAACTACAAGCTTATATTCCTAATGTCTTGGTTACATTCCATAGATAATATTCTAAAGCTACTGGAATGATCAGAATCAGCAACACAAACCCTTCAGCTGCCACCAAGAATAAATGTAAAATCTTTTCCAGTAAAATGTGATCATTATTGACTGAGTTTTAATTTCCCCACCTGCACTCCATCTCTCACAATTCTAAATTCTTGGCATCAGAAACACATCCGGTTCAAACAAAGGTTCATGCACAAACTTCAAAGATTCTCCAGCTCCCTGTTCACCTGCATCGACCTTGTGGAGATTAGATATCTCTCTCCACTTTAATTTCACTCCCTCTGATAGATTCCAGTGAGTTTAATTCTGTCCTGATTGTTTTAGTCAGATTCTCTGTGCAAGATATGTCAATGTCTTGATAACTTAACATGCTATCTCATTTTTAAAAATAAATTTAGAGTCCCCAATTCTTTTTTCCCAATTAAGGGGCAATTTAGTGTGGCCAATACACTTTCCCTGCACATCTTTGGGTTGTGATGGTGAGACCCATGCAGAAAAGGAGGAGAATGTGCAAACTCCACATGGACAGGGGCCAGGATTGAACCCGGGTCCTCGGCGCCATGAGACAGCAGTGCTAACCACTGTGCTGCTCATTGAGGCAACGGTGCTAACCACTGTGCCACCATGCCTCTTCTGCTCTCTCATTCTGCGTTAATCTCTCAATGTTGTTCTCTCATTGTTTAGCTGAACATGTCTGGGACCTGTTCTCCAGTGCATGGTCACCATGTGTTTCCACAAATTACTGACACTACATGTAACATATCACATCTGCACACTTCACATCTGAATCCCAATAGGATGTTCCATAAAGGGCAACATGGTGTCTAACTAAGTAGCCGCTCTGCGCATGCTCTGCATTACAATTCCCGACTGATTGACAGCATCTCCGGCCCAATAGGAAAAGGGGGTGGGGCTGGAGGACCGAGTGGGAGTGGCTGGTCCTCCAACCAATCAGTGAATGAGGGGCGGGGCTGTGCCCGGATCTCCCTCATTGGCTGAAACTCTGCATTATTTTGAAAGCAGATTTGTCTCAAACACCAGGAGAAAACTGGACCTTTCTGTTTGTGGCTTTAAACAGATGAAACCCTGTGGGTGTGGAGCAAACAGGTAGGGGCTGGTTTAGCTCACTGGGCTAAATCGCTGGTTTTTAAAGCAGACCAAGCAGGCCAGCAGCACGGTTCGATTCCCGTACCAGCCTCCCCGGACAGGCGCCGGAATGTGGCGACTAGGGGCTTTTCAAAGTGACTTAATTGAAGCCTACTCGTGACAATAAGCGATTTTCATTTCATTCATTTCAACATTTGTTACTGAAATGTGGCAGCAGGATGGAATAATTCACAAGCAATTTAAGGGCTGAGTTAAAAGAGTTAACTGGGTAGAAAGCACATGTCACCATTAGGGCAGCACGGTAGCATTGTGGATAGCACAATTGCTTCACAGCTCCAGGGTCCCAGGTTTGATTCCGGCTTGGGTCACTGTCTGTGCGGAGTCTGCACGTTCTCCCCGTGTGTGCATGGGTTTCCTCCGGGTGCTCTGGTTTCCTCCCACAGTCCAAAGATGTACAGGTTAGGTGGATTGACCATGATAAATTGCCCTTAGTGTCCAAAATTGCCCTTAGTGTTGGGTGGGGATACTGGGTTATGGGGATAGGGTGGAGGTGTTGACCTTGGGTAGGGTGCTCTTTTCAAGAGCCGGTGCAGACTCGATGGGCCAAATGGCCTCCTTCTGCACTGTAAATTCTATGATAATCTATGATTAGAACAGGGATAGTCCCTGGTTTCAATAAATTGTCTCTGGTTTCAATAAATTATCCGGCAGAAAGGTTAGGACAGGTGAGGAAGGTTAACAAGACCAAATGAAGTGGGAAAAACTCAGGTGCTCTGCCAGCATCTACCACGAGAGAAACAGAGTTAATGTTTCGAGACATGGAACCTTCGTCCGAACAGAGGAAGAAATTCAATACCGTTAATACTAATTCTGGGGGGTGGAGAGGACTGACTAGGGGAGGGGAGGAACATCGGGTATCGCTGTATGCGGATGATCTACTGCTGTACGTGGCAGACCCAGAAGGGGGAATGCCGGAGATAATGGAACTATTAGCAGAGTTTGGGGACTTTTCGGGGTACAAACTAAATTTGGGCAAAAGCGAGGTTTTTGTGATACACCCGGGGGACCAGGGAGAGGGTATTGGGAGACTCCCCTTCAAGCGAGCAGGAAAGAGCTTTAGGTACTTAGGGGTGCAGGTGGCAAGGAACTGGGGGACCCTCCACAAGTTGAACTTTTCCAGGCTGGTGGAACAGATGGAGGAGGAATTTAAGAGGTGGGACATGGTACCGCTGTCGCTGGCGGGGAGGGTGCAGTCAATCAAAATGACGGTCCTCCCAAGGTTCTTGTTTTTATTTCAGTGCTTGCCCATCTTCCTCCCCAGGGCCTTCTTCAAAAAGGTGACGAGTAGCATCATGAGCTACGTGTGGGCGCACGGCACCCCAAGGGTGAGGAGGGTCTTTTTGGAGCGGAGTAGGGACAGTGGAGGGCTGGCACAACCCAATCTCTCGGGGTATTACTGGGCGGCAAATGTGTCAATGGTGCGCAAGTGGATGATGGAAGGGGAGGGGGCAGCTTGGAAACGAATGGAGAGGGCGTCCTGTGGCAACACAAGCCTGGGGGCCCTAGTAACGGCACCATGGCCGCTCCCCCCCACGAGGTACACCACGAGCCCGGTGGTGGCGGCCACCCTCAAGATATGGGGGCAGTGGAGGCGACACAGGGGGGAAATGGGAGGTCTGTTGGCGGCGCCAATAAGAGGGAACCATAGATTCATCCCGGGGAACATCGACGGGGGATTTCAGAGCTGGTACAGGGTGGGCATACGGCAGCTGAAGGACCTGTTTATAGAGGGGAGGTTTGCGAGCCTGGGAGGGCTGGAGGAGAAGTTTGAGCTCCCCCCGGGAAACATGTTCAGATATTTACAAGTGAAGGCATTTGCTAGGCGGCAGGTGGAGGGGTTCCCCCTGCTCCCCAGTAGGGGGGCGAGTGATAGGGTGCTCTCGGGGGTCTGGGTCGGAGGGGGGAAGATATCAGACATCTACAAGATAATGCAGGAGGCGGAAGAAGCATCAGGGGAGGAGCTGAAAGTCAAGTGGGAAGGGGAGCTGGGAGAGCAGATAGAAGACGGGACGTGGGCGGATGCACTGGAGAAGGTCAATTCTTCCTCCTCGTGTGCGAGGCTGAGCCTCATTCAATTTAAGGTGCTGCATAGAGCTCACATGACGGGGACAAGGATGAGCCGGTTCTTTGGGGGTGAGGACAGGTGTGTCAGATGTCTGGGAAGCCCAGCGAACCATGTGCATATGTTCTGGGCATGTCCGGTGCTGGAAGGGTTCTGGAAGGGGGTGGCAAGGACGGTGTCGAAGGTGGTGGGGTCCAGGGTCAAACCAGGATGGGGGCTTGCGATCTTTGGGGTCGGGGTAGAACCGGGGGTACAGGAGGCCAGGGAGGCCGGAATACTGGCCTTTGCGTCCCTAGTGGCTCGACGAAGGATATTAATTCAATGGAAGGACGCGAGGCCTCCAAGCGTTGAAACTTGGATTAACGATATGGCTAGCTATATTCAGCTAGAAAGGATTAAATTTGCCCTGAGAGGGTCGGTACAGGGATTCTCCAGGCGGTGGCAACCTTTCCTTGACTTTTTAGATCAGAGATAGGCGTACGGGGTCGTGGCAGCAGCAACCGGGGGGGGGGGGGGGGGGGGGGGAGGGGGGGAGGGGGGGGGGAGGGGGGTGAGGGGAGGGGAAGGGGGGGGCAGCAATGGTCGTGGGGGGACATGCACGACTGTAACGCGGGCAAGTCTGCTCGCTGCTCATGTCTGAAACTGTAGGCTGCCTTGTTTGTTAAGTTGTTGCTTGGGGGGGGGGGGAGGACTGGTGCGCGCGAGAGGGCGGGCGAGGGAGGGATATTTGCCTAGAGGGATTGTGTTGTAAATAATTTAAAAATTAGTAGGGGTAAATGTCTGTATGGAAAAACTCTTTCAATAAAAATTATTTAAAAAAAAAAAATACAAATTCTGTATAGCATGCAAGAATTAATACTTTTCACTGTACACTAATACATGTGACAATAATAAATCAAATCATCATTCAGAAAAGCACAGGTGATAAATAAGGAACTGATCTTAAAGACAATCTCTTGTAGTTCGTCTGGAGGGGGATATGAGGAATCAGTTTTAATGGGGTTTTACATTTGTTCATGGGATGTGCACATTACTGGCTAGACCAGCATTCATTGGCCATCCCAAATTGTCCTTGAGGTGATGGGGGCTGCCTTGTCAAAGTGAAAATTTGGGGTTACTATCAGATCAGCCATGATCTTATTAAATGGCAGGGCAGAGTTGAGGGGCTGAATGACCTACTTCTGCTCCTATGTTTGTATATTCACCCATTGCTGTTGGCAAGACCAATGTAAATATTTAAAATGGAGGCCAGAGGTGTGTTGGAGGCACACAAGGAATTTGTGAACTATCTGAGGATAATAGTGAGGGGAAAGGCAGCGACCTGGAAAGCAGCAGACTCTTCATGTTGTTCCAGGAGAAGTGGCGTCTGATTGTGCAGATGTCAGGTATGACACAGCACACGGTCAGTCTGTGGATTGGATTTGTTTATTGTCACGTGTACCGAGGTACAGAGAAAAGTATTTTTCTACGAGCAGCTCAACAGATCATTAAGTATATGAAAAAAGAGAAAAAAAAGAAAATATATAATAGGGCAACACAAGGTACACAATGTAAATACATAAGTCCCGGCATCAGGTGAAGCATACAGGCATGTAGTACTAATCAGGTCAGTCCATAAGAGGGTAATTTATGAGTCTGGTAACAGCGGGGAAGAAGCTGTTTTTGAGTCTGTTCGTGCGTGTTCTCAGACTTTTGTAACTCCTGCCAGATGGAATAGTTGGAAGAGTGAGTAAGCTGGGTGGGAGGGATCTTTAATTATGCTGCCCGCTTTCCCCAGGCAGCGGGAGGTGTAGATAGAGTCAATGAATGGGAAGCAGGTTTGTGTGATGGACTGGGCTGTCTTCACGACTCTCTGACATTTCTTGCTGTCTTGGGCCGAGCAAGGCCCTGTAAAATTGCGGCAAGACATCCCTGCCCCTGTACATAAATCCTCTCGCTAAGAAGTCCAACAGACTCATTTGCTTCTTTACTGCCTGCTGTATCTGCAATGCTTACCGTCAGTGACTGGTGTACAAGGACATCCAGGTCTCGTTGCAGATTCAAACCGAAGGACCTCTGCATTCTCCTCACAGCTCACCCTCCCACCCAACTTGTGTCATCTGCAAATTTGGAGATATTACATTTTGTTCCCTCATCTAAATCATTAATGTATATTGTGAATAGATGGGGTCCCAGCGCCGATCCCTGCGGTACCCCACTGGTCACTGCTTGCCACTCGATAAAATACCTATTTATTCCTACTCTTTGTTTCCTGGCTGCCAACCAGTTTTCTATCTATCTGAATACACTACCCAATCCCATGCGTTTTAATCTTACACGCTAATCTCTTATATGGACTTTGTTGAAAGCCTTCTGAAAGTCCAAAAAAGCCACATCTACTGACTTCCCCTAATCAACTCTACTAGTTGCATCCTCAAAGAATTCCAGTAGATTTCTCAAGGATGAATTCCCATTCATAAATCCATGCTGACTGTCTGATACTGCCACTGCAAAAAGTCTTACACCAGGTTAAAGTTCAAAAGGTTTGTTTCAAACACTAGCTTTTGGAGCACTGCTCCTTCCTGAGGTGAGGCCAAACCTGTTGGACATTAACCTGGTGTTCTAAGACTTCTTACTGTGCTCACACCAGTCCAACTCCGGCATCTCCACATCATGGCCAGTGTCACTGACTGTGAATCACTTTGGAATGTTCTGAGGGTGTGAAAGCTGCTAAATAAATACAGGAACTTTCACCTTCACCTATATCCACAGGGGAGTTCTCCTGATGCAGTGTGACCAACATTTGTGTTTCAACTAACACCCAAAAAACACTGGATTAAGGGGCAGCACGGTGGTGCAGTGGTTAGCACAGCTGCCTCATGGCGCCGAGGTCCCAGGTTCGATCTCGGCTCTGGGTCACTGTCCTTCTGGAGTTTGCACATTCTCCCCAAGTTTGCGTGGGTTTCGCCCCCACAACCCAAAGTGTGCAGTCTAGGTGGATCGGTCATGCTAAATTGCTCCTAAATTGGAAAAAAAATTAATTGGGTGCTCGAAATGTTTTTTTTTAAACATTGGATTAATCAGTCACTGGTCTGCTTGCTGTTTGTGAAATCTTAGTTTGCATAAACTGACTGTGGTGAAACAATAACAACTTGTATTATATAACACAATTAATGTAATAAAACATCTCAGAGTGTTTCAGCTAACATGGGGAAAGTAGGCGGTCAGCAGTTTAGTCAGAGTGGGATTGAGGGAGAAGGCAGGTCTCATGGAGAAGATACTGAAGGAGCTAAAAGATAGGACAGAAACTGGATGACGATGCGAGTTCGGGGCTTGCACAAGCCAGAACTTTAAGGAGGCAGTTTGATCCCGTGGCAGGGAGGGAAGCAGCAGAGGCAGCTGATCGGATTTACTCAATCTCAGTCACAAAGAAGCTCCACAAGCTCCTCACACTTCTTGTTGGAGGCGAGGATGGAAGAGACAGGGCAGAGGGAGAGCACCTATTTCATAAGTTCATAAGATATAGGAGCAGAATTAAGCCATTTGACCCACTGGGTCTGCTCCGCCATTCGATCATGGCCAATCTTATCCCGGCCGTAACTCCACCGTGCTGCCCATTCTCCATAACCCATCACCAATTGAAACTCTGTCTAACTCCTCCTTAAGTTTATTCACTGTCCCAGCATCCACCGCACTCTGAGGTAGCGAATTGCATTTCACAACCCTTTAGGAGAAGTAGTTTCCCTTCAATTCTGTTTTAAATTTGCTACCTCTTATCCTAAGACTCTGACTTCTCATTCTAGAATGCCCCACAAGTGGAAGCATCCGCTACAAAAGGAACAAAATTCTATGAGAGTTATTGAAATAACTTGTATGAGTTATTGAAATATTCAGCACACTGTGTATTGAAAATAAAGCGGATTTATTCTTCAAAGAGAAATATTTTTAAATGTAAATTTAGAGTACCCAATTATTTTTTCCAAAAGGCAATTTAGCATGACCAATTCACCTACCGTGCACAGCTTTGGGTTGGGTTGGGGTGTAGGGGGGGGGGGGGGGGGGGGGAGGAGGGGAGGAGACCCACGCAGACACGGGGAGAATGTGCAAACTCCTCACGGACAGTGACCCAAAGCCAGGATCTAACCTGGGACCTTGGTGCCCTGAGGCAGCAGTGCTATCCGCTGCACCACATTGCTGCCCCGTTATACGGAAAATTAATCATTCTAATCGGGTTGGCCTTTATTAACATTAGCAGAAACAGACTCAATTAACATGGTTCAATCCTGGATGTGATTAACAACAAAATCCAGTCACTGTGGCTACTTGTGAATTCGCTGGTGAATCAGCAGGGTGGAGGGCTGGGTGAATTTCTTCCCACACTGGGAGCAGGATAATAGCCTCTCCCCAGTGTGGACTCGCCTATGTTTCTGCAGGGTGGATGAATCAATAAATCCCTTCCCACACACAGTGCAGGTGAATGGCCTCTCCCCAGTGTGAATCCGCTGGTAAACAGTAAGTTGAGAAGCTCGTCTGAACCCAGTCCCACAGTCAGAGCACCTGAATGGCCTCTCGTCGGTGTGAGCACGCTGATGGAGCATCAGGTTCCCAGCACTTTTATAGCATTTGCCGCAATCTGGACATTTAAAAGGTCTCTCGCCAGTGTGAACTCGTTGGTGTTTCAGCAGCATGAATGAGTGTTTGAATTTCTTCCCACACACTGAGCAGGTGAACGGCTTCTCCCCAGTGTGAACGCGCTGGTGTGCAATGAGTTCCGAAGATCGCCTGAACCCAGTCCCACAGTCAGAGCACCTGAACGGTCTCATCGGTGTGAACACGTTGATGGGATATCAATTCCCAGGAACTTTTAAAGCACTTCCAGCAGTCTGGACATGGGAACGGCCTCTCTCCAGTGTGAACACGCTGATGGCGTATTAGCTCCAGGGAACCTTTATAACATTTCTCACAGTCTGGGCATTTGAACGGTTTTGCGTCTGTGTGAACCTGCTGGTGTCTCTGTAGGTGCTGAGATCGAGTAAATCCCTTCCCACATTCAGAGCAGGAAAATGGCCTCTCCCCTGTGTGAACTCGCTGGTGTCGCAGCAGTCCTGATGATTCAGTGAATCCCTTCCCACACTCTGAGCAGGAGAAAGGCCTCTCCCCAGTGTGAACTCGCTGTTGTGTCTGCAGGCTGGATAACCGAGTGAATCTCTTCCCACACTTTGAGCAATTGAACGGTCTCTCTCCAGTGTGAATTCGCTGATGTACAGTGAGGTCAGACGATCGCCTGAACCCAGTCCCACAGTGAGAGCACCTGAACGGTCTCTTGCGAGTGTGAAATTGTTGATGGGGCATCAATTCCCAGGAACTTTTGACGCAGATGAATGGTTTCTCCGCTGTGTGAACCTGCTGGTGTGCAATGAGATCAGGTGATGAATTTAACCTCTTTCTACAGGATTTGCAGTTGGGGCATCTGAAAAGTCTCTCTCCGGTGTGAACTCGCTGGTGTCTCTGCAGGGTGAGTGACCGAGTAAATCCCTTCCCACACTCAGCTCGGGAAGTGGTCTCTCCCTTCTGTTACTGCACCGATGAATTTCCAGCACAGAGAGAGATCCAAATTCCTCCTCACAGTCCCCACGTTTCCACCATTTCTCAAAACATCTGATGATATTGAGATCTTGACGTGATGTTTGGTTTAAGTTTTCCACCCACAAATCTTCTTCTTTTAATGCCCTGTGAAATTGATTTAAAACAGAAAAAGGAAGTGAGAGAGAGCCCACAAAAACTCAAAGGCAGGTTGAGTTGAGTTGAATCAATCTGGTCATTTGTGGGGCCGGCACTGGGAAAAAGTGACCATGAAAACTGCTGGATTGTTGTAAAAACCACAACTGGTTCATTAATGTCCTTCAGGGAAGGGAACCTGCCACCCAGTCTGGGCCCACACAAAACTCTGACCTCTGCTGGATCATAAGAAATAGGAGCAGCGGTAGACCATTCGGCCCATCGGGTCTGCTCTGTTAATTAATACGATCATAGATGGCTTTGGTCTATTCACATCATCACCAAGACTGCCTATTTCTGCCTTAGTTAAATCACTCACCTCCACTCTGCTGCTGAAACCATCACACATTCTTTTGTTACCTCGAAATTTAATAATCCTAAAGCACTCCCACATTCAACCTCCTGTATTCTGAAGGGCATCAAAATCTCTGCTGCCCATGTGCTTAGTCACACCAAGTCGTGTTGCACCCCTACAAAGGTGATTAAGAAATCACTCCATCCTTGGTGTCCATTCCCCAGCTTCCAAGCCTATAAACTCTGGAATGTCCTCCTTAATCCTCTCCCGCTATCTTCCTTTCCTACTTTAAAATATTCCGTAAATTCTATATCCTGGGCCAAACCTTTGACAATCTGTCCTCATGTGTCCCTACATACTTCTGCAGCAAATATTGCTTTATAAAACTCCTACGAAACACCTTGGAATGTTCCATTGCAATAATGGTATGATATAAACACACATTGTTATTGTATGAGACAAATATCGCTGTTCCTTCAACATTGTTGCATGAATAACCTGTAACTACCTATCGAACAGCATTGTGGGAGCAACTTCTGCAGCGGTTCAAGAAGGTCAGATATCAACTTCTGCACAGGTAACTGGGGATAGGGAATATTTGCTGCTGGTCTTGTTAGTGAAAGCACAGGGGAGTGGGACGAGCTGCTTTGCTCTGGCAGAGAACTGGCACTAACAGGAAGGCTAAACAGTCTCCTTCTGTAATGTAATCATTCAATGATTCTACAACTTAACGAAAAAGAGACAAACATTGGAAGCCAGGTACTAACTTCTGGAATGCATGCCAACTGCCCCAAATAAAGATGGCACAGCACATGCGCCCTGCTGCCCATTGCCCCCAATAAAGATGGCGGCCGCGCTGCTCACTGTTGTGGAAAGATGGCGGCTACAACATCGGTCCCAACAAAGGGCCTCGATGTTCTTATTTGCGGTTGAGGTCTTCGTCCGGTGTTTATGAAACGTTCCATTCCTGCACCGGGTGTTTATGAAGCCTCCCTTCTCACACAGCGGCTCCATTTAACCTCACTCACCCGCTATCTCCAATTATTTTTTGCTCTGCCTGCAGCTCCAACAGATCCCGCCCGAACACTTCCAACACCCGCACTGCGCATGCTCCAGTGAGAGAGACACTGCGCCTGCGCAAATACTTCTGTACTGAAGATGGGGCATAATTTACTCTCGGTAAATGCTGGGTAACTGCATCTCCATGGGCAAGCCGCATTGTCCAATATAAAATCATCCGTCACCAATTAGGATTTCAGACATAGATATAAAAAAAATTAAGTAAGCTGATACAGCATCCCAGTGAATGGGATCCGCTCCATAGTTCTAGCCTGGATTTGATTAAAAGCAGTAAAAACCAAATGTCAGATGCCAACTCATTTGAACCTTAGCAGATAATGTGAACAGATGTCTCTCTTCTCACAAAGAGAATATTAAAGCGTCGCCTTCGCACTCATAAGCAGTGACTGTATATTAATTGCTTTGGACTTTCAAAGCTCAAGTGTTAACAGGTAGAGAAATGGAATAAATCTATTTGCATATATGAAGTTCCATCGTTAAACAAAAGCAAAATACTGCAGATACAATAAATATGAAATACAAATAGAAAATGATGCAAATACTTCAGAATTTGTGCAACTTCCAGGTCAAAACTTGAATTGAAGTGATGTGTCACAACTTTAGCATGTAGAAATTGGTGGGCATTAATATGATTCACAGCAATGGCATCTGCAGTAAATGCAACACCAGGAATGTCAGCTCAGGGTTGAGCTGTAGCCTGAACTATAGAAATTAAACTGCATTGGGGAAGCAGAAAGTTTCCTGGATAATTTTATCCAGAAAGTCTTAAATTACATAATTTATGATTTAGTGTCTAGTCAGGGTTAGGAGGATCATAGAATCCTACAGGAGGCTATTTGGCCCATTGAGTCTGCACTGCCGCTCTGAAAGAGAATGACACCTCTGCCCAAATCCCACACTATCCCCGTAATCCTACCTAGGGCCAATTTAGCATAGCCAATCCACATAACATGCAAATCTGGGACTGATTTAGCACAGTAGGCTAAACAGCTGGTTTGTAATGCAGGACAAGGCAGCAGCATGGGTTCAATTCCTGTACCGGCCTCCCCGAACAGGTGCCAGAATGTTGCAACTAGGTGCTTTTCATAGTAACTTCACTGAAGCGGACTTGTGAGAATAAGTGATTATTATTATAATTATTATCTTTGGATTGTGAGAGGAAACCAAAGTACCATGCAGACATGGGGAGAAAGTGTAAACTCCACACAGACAGGCACCTGAGTTCAGAATCGAACCCGGGTGCCTGGCAGTGTGAGGCAGCTATGCTAACCACTGTGCCACCATGTGACCGCACTAGGCATACTCCAGTAAGAGAGGCACTGCGCCTGTACAACGACATTTGTAGTAATGATAAAGCATATTCACATTCTTGGTGAATGCTGGGTAACCGTATCATTGTGGGTTGTGATTACTAGTGAAGCAGGAATGTGTATCTAGAAGGTAGCACTGGAGGAGTTTGCAATTGTCCAACAAGTTCAAACTTCTTGAAAGCTTTGTGGACAGCAGCATGATGGAGGAACAAACTAACCACAGTACCAAGCTCCAGGTGAGAGTAAAACGAAATGCAGTAGCTAATAGTGTGAGCCCCGTTGTGCAGCCTGCCTGATAATAGAGTCATAGAGGTCTATAGCACAGAAAAGTCCCTGCCACCCTTCACATCTGCGTTGGTCAAAAATAACCATCTAAGTATACTAATCCCATTTTCCGGCAATTATATGATTTAAGTACATTTTAAAATTTACTCATGGGATGTTTCCATTGCTGATAGGGTATCCTTGAGGACATCACATTGCCGTGGATCTGGAGTCACATGTAAGCCAGATCAAGTGAGGGTGGCAGATTTCCTTCTTTAAAGAGGATTAGTGAACCAGTACGACAATCATTCCAGGGCCATTCTTAAACTTTTAGTAACAGATTTTATTGAATTCAAATTTCACCAAATGCCTTAGTGGGTTTCGAACACTGGTCCCCAGAACATTACCATGGGGCCCCTGCATTATGAATCCAGGAACAATTCCACTGGCCACTGCCTCACCGAATGGCCTCCTTCTGCACTGTAGGGATTCTATGATAAATGTTCTGACCGTGAGAAGAGCTTTAAAACTACAAGGGACCTGCTGATGCACCAGCGAACCCCCAGCCAGGAGAAACGCCCTTCCTGCATCCACCCTGTCGAACGCTAGATTCGCCTTTGCTGTGACCTCTGTTTGTCCCTGGCATTGTTCTAGTTTCACCTTTGCTGTGACCTCTGTTTGTTCCTGACATTTCTCTAGATTCACCTTGGCTGTGACCTCTGTTTGTCCCTGGCATTGCGCTCGATTCTCGGGCAGCACGGTGGCACAGTGGGCTAGCACTGCTGTCTCACTGCGCCGAGGTCCCAGGTTTGATCCCGGCTCTGGGTCACTGTCCGTTGGAGTTCGCACATTCTTCCCGTGTTTGCATGGGTATCGCCCCCACAACCCAAAGATGTGCAGGATAGGTGGATTGGCCAGGCTAAATTGCCCCTGAATTGGAAAAAAAAATCGAATTGGGTACTCTAAATTGAAAAAAGAAATGCTCTTGATTCTCCTTGTCTATGACCTCTGTTTGTCCCAGGCATTGTTCAAGATTCTCCTTGGCAATAACCTCTGTTTTTCCAGAGCATTGCTCTAGATACTCCTTGGCTGTAACCTCTGTTTGTCCCTGGCATGGTTCTAGATTCTCCTTGGCTATAACCTCTATTTGTCTTTGATTTGATTTATTATTGTCACATGTATTAGTATACAGTGAAAAGTATTGTTTCTTACATGCTGTACAAACAATGCATACCGTACATAGGGAAGGAAGGAGAGACTGCCTCAAACTTTAGTATCTTTTTCCTGACAGAAGAAGGTGGAAGTCCTTGGCATTGTTCTAGATTCAGCTTGGCTATGACCTCTGTTTGTCAGGTATATGCTGCCCTTGCCCTTCTCGATCATAGCAGTCATGGGTTTGGAAAGTGCTGTCGAAGGAGCCTTGGTGAGTTCCTGCAGAGCATCTTGTAGATGGTACACACTGCTGCCACTCTGTGTCAGTGGTGGAGGAAGTGAATATTTGTGGGAGGGGTGCCAATCAAATGGCTGCTTTGTCCTGGATGGCGGCGAGTTTCTTGAGTGTAGTTGGAGCTGCACTCATCCAGGGAAGTAATGAGTATTCCATCACCCTCATGACTTGTGCCTTGTAGATGGTGGGCAGGCTTTGGGGAGTCAGGAGGTGAGTTACTCACCACAGGATTCCTAGCCTCTGGCTTGTTTTTGTAGCCACAGTATTTATATGGCTAGTCCAGTTCAGTTTGTGATCAATGGTCACCCCCAGGACGTTGATTGTGGTGGATTCAGTGATAGTAATGCCATTGAAAGTCAAGGGGCAATTGTTTGATTCTTACTTATGGCCGATGATCATTGCCCGGCATTTCTGTGGTGCGAATGTTGTTTGCCATTTGTCAGCCCAAGCTTGTATATTGCCCAGGTCTTGCTGCATTTGGACAAGGTTTGCTTCAGTGTCTGAGGAGTGGGGAATGTGCTGAATATTGTGCAGTCACCCACAAACATTCCCACTTCTGACCTTATGATGAAGGCAGATCATTGATGAAGCAGCTGAAGAGGGTTGGGCCTAGGATACTGTCCTGAGGAACTCCTGCAGTGATGTCCCGAGACTGAGATGACTGACCTCCAACCATCACAACCATCTTCCTAGGTGCCGCTTCATAGCGCTGTTGATGACCCCTTCCATCACTTTACTGATGAGATTAAGACTAGACTGATTTGGTGGCAATTGGCTGGGTTGGATTTGTCCTTTTTGTGTACAGGACACGCCTGGGCAATTTTCCACACATAATAATAAGTAGTCTGACATTAATGCTGCAATGAAGTTACTGTGAAAAGCCACCAGTCGCCACACTCTGGCGCCTATTCAGGTACACAGAGGGAGAATTCAGAATGTCCAAATGACCTAACAGCACATCTTTTGGAACTTAAGCAAGGAAACCAGAACACACAGAAGAAACCCACGCAGCGACGGGGAGAACATGCAGACTCTGCACAGACAGTGACCCAAGCCAGGAATCGAACCTGAGACCTTGGTGCTGTAAAGCAACAGTGCTACCCTCCAGTTGCCGGGTAGATGCCAGTGTTCTAGCTTTATTAGAACAGCTTGGTTAGGGGTATGGCATAAGTCTTCAGTTTATTGCCAGAGTGATGTCTCTGCGGTATCCACTGCCTTCAGCCATTTCTTGACATTACGTGAGGTGAAACAAATTGGCTGAAGAGTGGCATCTGTGATCTTGGGGACCTCTGGAGGAGACCAAGCCGGATCACCCACTCGGCACTTTTGGCTGAAGATTATTGTGAATGTTTCAGCCTTGTCTTTTGCAGAAATGTGCTGGGTTCCTCCAATATTGAGGATGGGGATATTTGTGGAGCCTCCTCCTCCAGTGAGTTGTTTAATTGCACCACAATTCAAGATTCGATGTCGTAGGACTGCAGATCTTAGATCTGATATGTTGGAAGACCTTCTCCATTCACCTTTTGCCCTGATGAAGGAGCTGCGCTCTGAAAGCTAGTGACTCCAACTAAACCTGTTGGACTTTAACCTGGTGTTGTAAGACTTCTTACTGTGCCCACCCCAGTCCAACGCTGGCATCTCCAATTCTGATATATCAGATCGATATTGTTGTGACAGTGCCGTCTGGCGTGTGTAATTGGATTGAATGTCCAAAGAGCCAGCACAGGGATAAAGAGCCGCATGATTTCCATCTATAATGGAATGAACAGTCAATATCAGGGAATAGAGAGAAAAAGAGAGGGATAGCAATGATTCTGGGACAGGGACCAGTCCAAATAGAATCCAGGGAGATGAAAGCAAGGTTGGAAACGTTTAAAAACCTCACCTTATTCCCAGAAATAAAATATAAGAGAGCACTGCGATGGAATGGTGGTGCGGTAGTTAGTACTGCTGCCTCATGGTTCCGAGATCCTGGGTTCAATCCCGGCCCCGGGTCTCATTCTTCCAGTGTCTGCATGGGTCGTACCCCCACATCCCAAGAATATATGTAGGGTAAGTGGATTGGCCACGTTAAATTGCCCTTTAATTGGAAAATGTATATATATAAGCAAGCACCTATTCACAAAAATGGATGTGTTTTTTTTTGAAAAGCAGTTGATCTCAATTGGGTAACAAATTTATTTTCTCTGCAGTTTCATCGTTCAATGGCGCTGTAATTACCCAGTATTCCCTGCGTATGTGCAAGTGCCCAACTCACGCCACAGGAGCCCACCGCGCAGGCGCAATGCTGGGCTGTATGTGGAGCATGCGCAGTGTCACTTTTCTCGGGGTCCTGTGCGTGCGGGAGACGCTTTTCTGAACGGGTGAGAGTCGGTGGGCCAGAGGGAGGAATGGAGCCGGGAGTGGGGGTGGGGAGGGAACCGAGGCTTCATAAACACCCAGTGCAGGTCTCACAACCTCAATAGGAACCTGGAGGCCCCGGGTTTGTAACACCCAGGCTTTTCCGCAGGAACAGGCCCAGGTGACCGGCCGCCACCTTGGATCAGTGAGGAGTGAAGCGCATGCGCCGTTTTGGGACGCAATAGTGTGGGCGGGGCCTCAGGGTTCCGGTGACCAGGGGAGAGTCTCCTTTGCGACCTTTCTGTTCTCAGAGCTGAATTCAGGTGGACGCAGAGGCGACACTGGTTCAGGTGTGATGGACATCCTGGTGCATCCTCAGCCACCGAGAGTAAATATACAACATGTGGATTTGAAAGAGAGAAACATGCCCCAATTTGATGCATTTTTTTAATGAGGCATCGAGGTGTCGCTCAATTCCAGTGGCGTGCAGAGGTCTGGTGATGCCCGGGGCAAATCTTGATTGTATGCCCCAAAGACTCAAGTATAAGGCCTAATATACTGAGAAATATTATGAGAAAGGAAAACATTTTGAATATATAAACACAGATGAAACATGAAATAAACGCTTTATTCGATTTTAATATAAATCAATCAAATTTATTAAGTTCTTTTCCCCAAATGATACCTCCTGTCACAAAACACCTGAACTACTTCACTTTTTACATCAGCTGTGAGAAATTCTTTTTCAATGCTTATTAAAGCCAGGTTGGTCAGTCGCTCCTGTGACATAGAAGACCTCAGATATATTTTTATTAATTTCAGTTTTGAAAATGACCTTTCACAGCTTGTGACTGAAAATGCGATTGTAAGCAGTAATCTGTATGAAACACACAGCGTCGGAAAGACATCCCTCCCATACTGCAGTAAAGACTCCAGAGCATCTTTAGGATCAGGGGGAACTCTATTTCCTCCAGCTCGAAGGAGCATCACAAAATCAATAATTTTGTCATATAACTGAATTGCAACCACATCATTGTCATAATAATTTGCAAAGTCTGAACATTCCTTTTTTAATTTCTCTCTTTCTTGTTCATCTTCAATCACTCCTGAATTCA
The DNA here is from genome assembly GCF_902713615.1 of Scyliorhinus canicula. Lineage (NCBI taxonomy): Eukaryota > Metazoa > Chordata > Chondrichthyes > Carcharhiniformes > Scyliorhinidae > Scyliorhinus > Scyliorhinus canicula. Next base: position 1,157,036 of record NW_024055760.1, on the reverse strand, counting down.
AGTTCAGAAGAAAAGAAAATCGGTCACTGAGTCTTTGAAGACGGACACTGCGGTATTCAATTTCAGTTTTTAATCTGTTTACAATCTCTACCATTACTCTATTCATTTCTTCTTGTGCCGTCAGTCCACTATCTCTTGCTGACTCTCCAGGCATTATTCTTCTTCTCCTTGTTCGTGCAATTGGTATTCCCCAATTTTGACAATATTCATTGGCTAAATCTATTGCATTGTGGATAATTTCGTCATTCTTCAAATTCAAGATATGAATAAGTCCGCTCAGATCACAAGAAGCTTCATGGAACCCCATTTTCGGATCCTGCAAACGTTTTGAGACTTTATCCACTGATGATAAAACTGAGTACCAAAAATTTAATAAAGCTATAAACGGGAACTGTTGAATAGAGTTCAGTAGCGATCCTGCATCAGATTTAGTTTCCCTTGAAAATTCTCCTTCCAGCAGGTGTTGAAGGCTTGCAATAACGTTGTCACACTCTTCGTGGATTACTTGCACAGCATCATGGCTGGAACTCCATCTTGTGTCACACTGTCTTTTCACAGTCCGAGTGACAAATGATTTTAACACTTCCCAACGAGAAGTAGATGAAGAAAAAAAAGTAGAGTTTTTCTAGAATGCCAAAAAATGTAACAACAACAGGTTGCACCTCACTTGCATGGACACAGGACAAATTGAGGCTGTGGTTCTCGCAGTTCACAAACACAGCTTTTGGGTTAACTTCAAGAATTTTTTGTTGAACACCTCCTCTCACTCCAGCCATAACTGCTGTGTTATCATATGCTTGACCACGACAGTCATTCATGGAAATTTTGTCTTCTTCCAATTTTTCCTGAATTTTATTTACCAGGCTGACTGCATCTTTCTTGTTGACTTGAAAAAATCCCAGAAATGTCTCCTTTATTTCTACTTTTCTGTTTTCATCAATATGAATGTAACGCAGAATTTCAGAAACCTGATCTTCATGGGCAATATCTGGAGTTGAATCCAGCATTATGCTAAAATATTTTGCGTCCTTAATTTCGGAAATTATATTTTTCTTGACAGTTTCACCAAGAAGATTGATTATTTCGTTTTGAATTCTGTTGGACAAGTAGGTGACACTTTTTGGTTTCTCTTTCCCTCTCTGCAAGTGTTTTGCTAAGATGTCATCATATTTGGCCAAAAGTCTGATTGTTGCTAGAAAGTTTCCTGTATTTTCACTGACTGTCTCCCCTGGCTCTGATAACCCAGATATTCCTTCTCCTCGATGTCCACGATAGGCCAGATTCTGTTTTGCCAGAAAGGATATAACCTCGACAATCCGTTCAGTTATAGCTTTCCATCTTTTCTTTTCAGCAGACATTTGCTGTTGAAGTTCAGCATCTATCGTAGTTGAATGATGGAGTCGAACTACAAGGTTCAGGTATTCCCTCATGTCAGCTCTATGAGAAGGGCTTTTCTCATGGTCAGGTATTGTTGGATTTAATTTTCTCCAAGTGGAGAAACCGCCTTCCTTTCCAAAGTTTGACACAGACGACAAATGCTCCTTTGAAAACAAAAAGCAAACAAAACAGTAGCATGCTTTCCGATATGGAGAGTATAACAACCATTTTCTCTCCACAATTTCTCCGTTTGTGGAAACTTTATCAAACCACTGTTTGGAAAATGATCTCCCATCCTTCTCAGCAAATGGACCACTTTTATTATGATATCTTTCAGGGCCATGTTGTAATATTGTCATCTTCAAATGATCTGGAATCGGTTTCTTCAAACAGCCAAAATCGCTTCTTTGCAAAAATATGCAAATATCTTCTTTATTTTCTTCACATGGATCATCATCCTGACAACGAGACTGAGGAGAGAGAGTATTATGTTCTGACCGAGCTGAATCCGTATCAGAAAAATCCTTCTCTGCACCCACATCATCTTTTACTTCTCCAGCTCCTCCTACTTCTTCTTTACTTCTTTTTATCCATGCATCTAATGCCCCTCTTTGATGGGACTCTTCTTCGACTCTGGCCCTCTTTTTTTTCCTGTTCTGTGCTCCACTCGGTTGTACACGAAATACTCGTAACATTTCATTTTCTATCTCAAAAACCGTAAGACGCATGAGAAAATGGGAAGAAAATGGTAAACAATCGGTCAGTTGCAGACGGATAAACCATATTTCATTTCTTTGTTCCTTCGTATCAAATTATTTCACACTGATTCTCCACTGATAATTTTATGCAATTTATATCATAGACTTGCAAATTAGTGGTATCTGTATTCGAATATTAGCATGTTAAGGAATAAATGTCTCCTATTCCGAGATTAAATGCCATAGCAGTCCTCTGATCATCCAGGCTTCACTCTTACTACATCCCACGTAAATATTTCATTAAATATCGCCAAAAAACCTATAAAAACCGTAGTTGCACCTGTTCTAGAGCTATTCACTGACCTGAGTAGGTAAAAGAACTAATCTAGATGCACAAAAAGCTGAAGAAAAGACGAGTTATGACTCGAGGAAACGCAGGAACGAACAGCCACGTTTGCTTGTTGCTTTTGATGGTTGGACCACGTACATCATGCGCATGCGTGTGGGGGGGATGGGGAGAAGGACCATTTTCTCTAGACAGAAAGGGTACACCATGTTAAAGGAATAAAGGGCTAACAACTGCCTCTGCAGTGTGGTGAGCCTCCAAAAATTGATTTATCACCGCTGAAATTTTAAAATTACTATCTTATTTCCTTCTCTGGGGCAGCACGGTGGCCTAGTGGTTAGCACAACCGCCTCACGGAACTGAGGTCCCAGGTTCGATCCCGACTCTGGGTCAATGTCCGTGTGGAGTTTGCACATTCTCCCCGTGTCTGCGTTGGTTTCGCCCCCACAACCCAAAAAATGTGCAGAGTAGGTGGATTGGCCACGCTAAATTGCCCCTTAATTGAAAAACATAATTGGGTAATCTAAATTTTAAAAAAAATTTAAAAAAAAAAAAAAATTTTTTTTTTTTTTTTCCTTCTCTGATTGGATGCCCCCATCAAATGGATGCCCGGGGCCAACGCACCGTCGCCCCCCCCCCCCCCCCCTCTGCACGCCACTGCTCAATTCTCAGCAACATTTGACACTGAGCCATACAGGGAGATATCAGAGTAGGTTAACAAAAGCTTGTATACAAAGTAGGTTTTAAGGAGATTCTGAAAATAGGAAAGTGAAGGAGTGAGCAGGAGAGGTTTAAGGAAGAATTTCCACAGCTTGGCTCTCAGGCAACTGAAAAAACAGGCACCAGTCATCGTCATTAATATTGCAAATGCTAAGTACAGCATTGTGGCGCAGTGGGTTAGCCCTGCTGCCTCACAGCGCCGAGGTCCCAGGTTCGATCCCGGCTCTGGGTCACTGTCTGTGTAGAACTTGCACATTCTCCCCGTGTTTGCTCGGGTTTCGCCCCCACAACCCATCTTTGGTGGATTGGCCACGCTAAATTGCCCTTTAATTGGAAAAAATGAATTGGGTACTCTGAATTTATTTTTAAAAAAGCAAAAAATATTGAGAATGCTCATGACCATAACATGTAAGACGTAGAGCAAAGTAGGCCATTCGGCCCATCGAGTCTGCCCTGCCATTCCATGAAATGGTGGCTGATATGATATCCTCAATTCCACTTTCCCGTTTTATCCCCATAATTCCCTTGATCCCCTTCCTGATTAGCAATTGTCTATCTCAGTCTGAGTCCAGAATTAGATGAGAGTAAACATCTCAGTGGCTGGATGAGATGACAGAGATAGGGAGACACAACCCTGGAGGAAAAGGTGCTTCTTAAATGGGAAATTTTATAGGTCAGTAAGCCACTGGATTAACTCAATATTACAGGGGAGTTGAATGTGGGGGGTCATCTGAGGGTGCGTTAGGATAGTTGGGTCGAGTGGAGATAAAAGAATAGATTGGGTAGCACAAGTTGATAGCACTGTGGCTTCACAGCACCAGAGTCCGAGGTTCGATTCCCCGCTGGGCCACTGCCTGTGCGGAGTCTGCACGTTCTCCCCATGTCTACTTGGGTTTCCTCCGGGTGCTCCGGTTTCCTCCTACTGTCCCAAGATGTGCATGTTAGGTGGATTGGCCATGCAAAATTGCCCTTATTGTCCAAAAAGGTTAGATGGGGTTATTGGGTTACGTGGATAGGGTAGAAATAAGGGCTTAAGTGGGTCGGTGCAGACTCGATAGGCCGAATGGCCTCCTTCTGCACTCTATGTTCATGTCGGCCAAGGATGGCAGATTTTCTTTTCAGTTCATTCACGGGATGTGGGTGTCGCTGGCTGGGCCAGCATTCACTGCCCAGCCCTAATTGCCCTTGAACTGAGGGCATGTCAGAGCATTTTAAGGGTCAACCAGCTGACTGTGGATCTGGAGTCACATGTAGGCCAGACCAGGTAAGGATAGATTTCCTTCACTGAAGGACAGGAGTGAACCAGATGGGTCCTTATAACAATCAACATTGGCTGACCAAGCCACTCAGTTTAAGGGAAATTAGGGATGGGCAATAAATGTTGGCTCAGCCAGTGACTCCCACAAATCATAAAATATCACCCTGGAGTCTCCAGTCAGTCAATCCGGGAGAGTTGGCATCCGGTCCAGGCTCGCAGCGCATGCCATCGTGGTCATCAGTAGACTTCCAATGAATTAAAATGTTACCTTCTGCCTTGGTGAGATTCATGCCGGGGTCTCTAAAATCATTAGAACAGTAAAAAAGATTTTTGGGTCTCTGAAAAAAATAGTTGGCCCCTCAAGCCTGCTCCTACACACAAATTAGGAGTCGGCCCCTCGAGCCTGCTCCTTACATACAAACTAGGAGTCGGTCCCTCGAGCCAGCTCCTTACACACAAATTAGGAGTCGGCCCCTCGAGCCTGCTCCTTACGCACAAACTAGGCGTCGGCCCCTCGAGTGTGCTCCTTACACACAAACTAGGAGTCGGCCCCTCGAGCCTGCTCCTTACGTACAAACTAGGAGTCGGCCCCTCGAGCCTGCTCCTTACACACAAACTAGGAGTCGGCCCCTCGAGCCTGCTCCTTACATACAAACTAGGAGTCGGCCCCTCAAGCCTGCTCCTTACACACAAACTAGGAGTCGGCCCCTCGAGCCTGCTCCTTAATACAAACTAGGAGTCGGCCCCTCAAGCCTGCTCCTTACATACAAACTGGGAGTCGGCCCCTCGAGCCTGCTCCTACACACAAACTAGGAGTCGGCCCCTCAAGCCTGCTCCTTACATACAAACTAGGAGTCGGCCCCTCGAGCCTGCTCCTTACATACAAACTAGAAGTCGGCCCCTCGAGCCTGCTCCTTACGCACAAACTAGGAGTCGGTCCCTCGAGCCTGCTCCATCATTCAAAAATTTTAACCTCAACTCCACATTCCTGCCGACCCCGATAATCTTTCACCCTCTTGCTTATCAAAAATCTATCCATCACTGCCTTAAAAATATTCAAAGACAGGGCAGCACGGTGGTGCAGTGGTTAGCACTGCTGCCTCACGGCGCCGAGGTTCAAGGTTCGATCAAGGCTCTGGGTCTCTGTGTGGAGTTTGCACATTAACCCTGTAGTTGTGCAGGTTTCATCCCCCACAACCCAAAGATGTACAGAGTAGGCGGGTTGGTGACGCTAAATTGCCCCTTAATTGTTAATAAATGAATTGGGCACTTTAAATTTTTTTTTTAAAGTATTTACGGAATCTGCTTCCACTGCATTTTCAGGACAGAAGTTCCAAAGTCATAGAATCCCGACAGTGCAGAAGGAGCCCATTCGGCCCATCAGGTCTGCACCAACCCTCTGAAAGAGCACCCCACCCAGGCCCACCCCATCCATGCCCACTCCATCCTCATAACCCCACCTAACATCCACGTCCTTGGAGATGAAGTGGCAATTTAGAAAGGCCAAATCCACCTAACCTGGCCAATCCACCTAACCCGGCCAATCCACCTAACCCGGCCAATCCACCTAACCTGGCCAATCCACCCAACCCGGCCAATCCACCTAACCTGGCCAATCCACCTAACTTCGCTAATCCACCTCACCTGGCTAATCCACCTAACCCGGCCAATCCACCTAACCCGGCCAATCCACCTAACCCGGCCAATCCACCTAACCTGGCCAATCCACCCAACCCGGCCAATCCACCTAACCTGGCCAAATCCACCTAACCTGGCTAATCCACCTAACCTGGCCAATCCACCTAACCCGGCCAATCCACCCAACCCGGCCGATCCACCTAACCCGGCCGATCCACCTAACCCGGCCGATCCACCTAACCCGGCCGATCCACCTAACCTGGCTGATCCACCTAACCTGGCCGATCCACCTAACCTGGCCGATCCACCTAACCTGCACATCTATGAACTCTGTGAGGAATCCGGAGCACCCGGAGGAAACTCACACAGACACAGGGAGAACGTGCAAACTCCACAGTCACCCAGGGCCGGAATTGAACCTGGGTCCCTGGTGCTGTGAGGCAGCAGTGCTAACCACTGTGCCACCTCCTGTCTTACAACCCTCAAGAGAAAAAAATACCTTCATCTCCATCTGAAATGGGTGACCCCTTATTTTGCACCAGTGACGCCTTGTTCTAGATTCTCCCACAAGAGGAAACATCCTCTCCACATCCACCCTGTCAAAACCCCTCAGGATCTTGTATCGTTCAATGCAGGTTTTACCCAAAACTTTAAATCTGTGTCCTGACTGCTTGTACGATCAGTGAATGGAAACAGAGTTTCTCTGTCCACCTGATGGAAATCAGCCATAATCTTGTGTCCCTGAATCAAATCTCCCCTCAACCTCCTTTGCTGGAACCATTCTGGTAAATCTCCTCTGCACCTTCTCCAAGAACCTTCACATTCTTCCTGAAGAGTGGTGACCAGAGCTTTATAAAGATTCATAGAACGGAATTGGAGCCATAGAATTCCTACAGTGCAGAAGGAGGCCATTCGGCCCACCGAGTCTGCAGTGATTCTCGGAAAGGGCACCCTGCCTCGGCCCACACCCCTACCCTGTCCCTGTAACCTCATAGCCCCACCAGACCCGCACATCCCTGGACACTAAGGGACAATTTATCAAGGTCAATCCACCTAACTTTCCCTTCTTTGGACTGTTAGAGGAAACCTGAGCACCGGGTGGAAACCCACGCAGACATGGGGAGAAAGTGCAAACTCCACACACACAGTCACCAAGGCCGAAATTGAACCCGGGTCCCTCGCGCTGTGAGGCAGCAGTGCTAATAATCGTGCCACCAGAAGCATAGTTTTGGGATCAATATTACTGCTTATGAATAAAAGCAAATTACTGCGGATGCTGGAATCTGAAGCCAAAGAGAAAATGCTGGAACATCTCAGCAGGTCTGGCAGCATCTGTAGGGAGAGAAAAGAACTAACAAAGGACCATCTGGACTCAACATGAGATCTTTTCTCTCCCTACAGATGCTGCCAGACGTGCTGAGATGTTCCAGCATTATCTCTTCGGTTATTGTTTATGAAGCTCAAGATCGAATTAGCTTTGCCATCTATTCTCTTTAATATGACTTGCAGATGGACAAAATCCCTCTTCACCTCTTTCTCACTCCTCCCAAAGAGGCCAGTTGGGTTTTTGTGACAATCCAGCAGTTTTCATGGTCACTTTTTCCCAGTGCCGGCCCCACAAATGACCATATTCATTCAGCTCAATTTCACAACCTGCCTTTGTGTTTTTGTGGGTTCTCACTCACTCCCTATTTTCTGTTTTCAATCAGTTTCACAGGGTGTTCGAAGGGGAGGCTTCAAAGTCCGGAAACTCAAACCAAGCATCACATCAGGATCTGACAGAGCCCTCAATTTATCATATCCGGAATATCACCGGATTTTGAACATGGAAGGAAAAAGCATCGTTCACAGTGGGGAGAAACCGTACACATCATCAGGCCCCATGAGACAGAAATGCAGCCGCACTGAGGAGAAACCGTGGAAATGTGCGGACTGTGGGAAAGGATTCATTTACCCATCCAAGCTGGAAACTCATCGACGTGTTCACACTGGGGAGAGACCGTTCACCTGCTCCACGTGTGGGAAGGGATTCACTGAGTCATCCACACTGCGGAAACACCAGCGTGTTCACACTGGGGAGAGACCGTTCACCTGCTCCACGTGTGGGAAGGGATTCACTGAGTCATCCACACTGCGGAAACACCAGCGTGTTCACACTGGGGAGAGACCGTTCACCTGCATCGAGTGTGGGAAGGGATTCACTGACTCATCCACACTGCGGAAACACCAGCGAGTTCACACTCTGGAGAGACCGTTCACCTGCTCCACGTGTGGGAAGGGATTCACTGAGTCATCCACACTGCGGAAACACCAGCGTGTTCACACTGGGGAGAGACCGTTCACCTGCATCGAGTGTGGGAAGGGATTCACTGACTCATCCACACTGCGGAAACACCAGCGTGTTCACACTGGGGAGAGACCGTTCACCTGCACCGAGTGTGGGAAGGGATTCACTCGGTCATCCCACCTGCTGATTCACCAGCGAGTTCACACTGGGGAGAGACCATTCACCTGCTCCACATGTGGGAAGGGATTCACTCAGTCATCCCACCTGCTGATTCACCAGCGAGTTCACACTGGGGAGAGACCGTTCACCTGCTCCGTGTGTGGGAAGGGATTCACTTGGTCATCCCACCTGCTGAGACACCAGCGGGTTCACACTGGGGAGAGACCATTCACCTGCTCCACGTGTGGGAAGGGATTCACTCAATCATCCAACCTGCTGAGTCACCAGCGTGTTCACACTGGGGAGAGACTGTTCACCCGCATCGAGTGTGGGAAGGGATTCACTGAGTCATCCACACTGCGGAAACACCAGCGAGTTCACACTGGGGAGAGACCATTCACCTGCTCCACGTGTGGGAAGGGATTCACTCAATCATCCAACCTGCTGAGTCACCAGCGAGTTCACACTGGGGAGAGACCATTCACCTGCATCGAGTGTGGGAAGGGATTCACTTTGTCATCCCACCTGCTGAGTCACCAGCGTGTTCACACTGGGGAGAGACCGTTCACCTGCTCCACGTGTGGGAAGGGATTCACTCTGTCATCCCACCTGCTGAGACATCACCGAGGCCACAAGTAACCACAGTGATTGGATTTTGCTGTGAACTCACATTCAGGACTGAACCATGTTCATTTGGGTCTCTTTCTGCTGATAACAAACTCCGGCCCATTTACAGGGGCTAATATTCTGGCTGAAAGTTAAATAAATTAGAATTATGTTAAATTCAGTGTTGAAATGTTTTAATATCTCTGACACAAGTTAGTTCCTTTTGAAGTACTCTCGCTCTCCCCTCACCTCCAACAAGATGTGTGAGGAGCTTGCGGAGCTTCTTTGTGACTGAGATTGAGTAAATCCGATCAGCTGCCTCTGCTGCTTCCCTCCCTTCCACGAGCCCACCGGACCGAACTGTCTCTAAATTTCATCCTTGTGACTTCTGGTGGCGGCCATGGAGTAGGAGGTCGCGCATTTGGGAGCTCCCGCTCGTGACGGACCCTTTGAACCTTTTCTCCCGATTTGTTTCGGAATTCTATTAGAAACATCGGTGGAGAGTGAGACAGTGAGGAGAAATCCCCACCAGTATGTGGAGCCGTGGACCAGAAATGGTCGTCCAAGAAGAAGGAAGTGCAGTGGGGGAGGGGGTGGTGAGCAGGTGGTAAGTTTGTTAAGGGGGGTTGGGATTCTTGTGCTGCTAAGAGTGGGGCGGAGGGGGAAGAGGGAGCTGCTCTGCTGACAGAGGAGAAACTGTTGCTGAGAGACAAAAGGGGAGGTCGAGGACAGTGAATGCCCGAAGTCGGGCCAATGGAGGTGAGGGACACGAGCTGGAGGCTGGCCTAAGAAGGGTGATCAGTACATGGAACGTTAGAGGGCTGAATGGGCTGGTTAAGAGGGCTCACATGTTCACACATTTGAAGGGATTGAAGAAGAAAGTGGCAATGTTACAGGAGACACACCTGAGAGCAATAGATCAGACCAGATTTAGGAAGGGATGGGTCAGCCAAGTATTTCATTTCAGTGCTGGACTCTTAAGACGAGGGGGGGGGTCGCCATCCTGATCAACAAACGGGTGGCATTTGAGGCAGGGAGAATAGTGGTGGACGTAGGGGCAAGTTCATCATGGTGAGGGGGGGGGGGGGTTGAGGTCAACGACAGGGAGGGTGCCAGCAGTAGCGAAGGAACTAAAGGGGTTCATGGAGTAAATTGGGGGGGGGGGGGGGGAAAGAGATCCGTGGAGGTTCGGACGGCCAAGAGTGAAGGAATTTTCTTTTTTTCTCCCATGTGCACAAAGCGTACTGCCGGATCGACTTCTTTATTCTGAGCATAGTTCTGCTGGTGGGGGTGGTTGATACCAAATATTCGGCAATTGCTCTGTCGGACCATGCCCCACATTGGGTGGATTTACGGGTGAGTAAGGAGAGAGGCCAGCGCCCGCAATGGAGGTTGGGTGTGGGACTGTTAGCGGATGAGGGGGTGTGCGGGCGGGTGAGGGAATCTATCCAGAACTATTTGGAAATAAATGACACGGGAGTGTCTCGGCAGCAACGGTTTGGGAAGCGCTGAAGGCAGTGGTTAGGGGGGAGTTAATGTCGATACAGACCCATAGGGAAAAGGTGGAGCGAGCAGAGAGGGATAGGATAGTTGGGGAAATACTCCAGGTGGACAGGACATATCCGGAGGCGGGGTTATTGAAGGAGTGGCAGGGGCTACAAATGGAGTTTGAGCTGTTATCTGGAGGGAAGGCGGAGGAGCAACTGAGGAAGGCGAGGGGGGAGCGGTATACGAGTATGGTGAGAAGGCCAGTACGATGCTAGCGCACGAGCTGAGGAAAAGGGAGGCGGCCAGGGAGCTTGGAAGAGTGAAGGACAGAGGTGGGAACCCGGACTTGGACCCAGCAGGGGTGAACGGGGTGTTTAAGGAGTTTTATAGCAAGTTATATGAGTCGGAACCCCAGCTGGGGTAGAGGGGATGAGGCAGTTTCTGGGTGAGTTGAAGTCCGAAGGAAGGGCTGGTGGAGGGGTCGGGAGCCCCGATTGGAATTGAAGGCCCCGGGACCGGACAGCTACTCAGTGGAATTTTATAACAAGTTCTCGGAGATGCTGGGCCCGTTGCTGGTGAGGGTATTTAATAAGGCAAGGGAGCAGGGTGCCCACCCCCCAACAATGTCACAGGCCTCGATCCTGAAGCGGGAGAAGGACCCTGAGCAATGCGGGTCAGATAGGCCAATCTCCCTATTGAATGTGGATGCCAAACTGTTGGCCAGAATATTGGCCTCAAGGCTAGAGGGCTGTGTCCTTGAGGTGATAAGGGAAGACCAGACGGGGTTTGTGAAGGGCAGGCAACTTACGGCCAATGTCAGAAGCCTCTTAAACGTTATGAGAGGTGGGAGAGGGAAAGGTATCGGATATCTACAAAGAACTCATGGAGTCGGGGGAAACTCAGATAGAGGAGCTAAAGGGCAAATTGGAAGAGGAACTCTGGGGAGGGATAGAGGCAGGTCTGTGGGCGGATGCCTTGAGCAGAGTCAATACGTCCTCATCATGTGCCAGGCTCAGCCTGATACAATTTATGGTCGTTCACAGGGCAGACATTTAAAAACCAATTTAGATTACCCAATTTATTTTTTCCAAATAAGGGCAATTTAGCGTGGCCAATCCACCTAGTCGACACATCTTGGGGTTGTGGAGGCGAAACCCACGCAAACACAGGCAGAATGTACAAACTCCACACGGACAGTGACCCAGGGCCGGGATCGAACCTGGGACTTTGGCGCCTGAGGCAGCAATTCTAACCACTGTGCCATCGTGCTGCCCCGTTCACCGGGCACACATGCTGGTGGCCCGGATGAGCAGGTTTTTTGGGGTAGAGGAGAGGTGTGCCGGGGGGGGGGGGGGGGGGGGGGGGGGGTAACAGCAAGTCTTGTCCATATGTTCTGGGCCTGCCTGAAGCTGGGGGAATTTGCAGATGTCATGTCCACGGCCCTAAAAACACGGGTGGTGCTGAGCCCAGAGGTGGCGGATTTTGGAGTGTCGGCAGTCCAGGGGGGCGAGAGAGGCTGATGTCTTGGCCTTTGCCTCCCTGGTAGCCCGGAGACGGATATTGCTGGCGTGGAGGGACTCAAAGCCCCCGGAATCAGAGATCTGGGTTAGCGACGTGGCTGGATTTCTCAGACTTGAAAAATCAAGTTTGCCCTCGGAGGGTCAACGCGAGGGTTCATCAGGAGGTGGCAGCCGTTTGTCGACTTCTTTAGAGAAAATTAACTGTCAGCAGAGGCAAAAAACTTAAAGGGGGATAGTTAGGCTATTCTCTGTTGAGAGTAGGAGGGACTTGTTAGGGATGGTGATGATTTATGCACAATGTTTTATGTGGATTTGCATTGTTTACTGTTGTCACTTACTATTATAAAATTACAAAACCTTAACAAAATGTATTTTTTTAAAAATCGACATCACCAAAATCAGATCATCTGCACATTGTCACATTGCTGTGTGTGGGATCTTGCTTTGTGGAAATTGGCTGCTGCATTTCCTCTAACAGTGACGTCACTTCCGAAGCTCTTTGGGACAAGCTGTGGTTGTGAAAGGCGCTACAGAAGTGCAAGTTTTAAATTGAAGATTGATGCTTTCTGATCCTTAATTGATTTCAGACATCCTCGATTAATAGATTTGCTTTGGTTCGGACTAGACTTTAACCAATTAAAGCAAAGACGAAATTCTGGACAGTAAATTTTAAAAGGAGTTTTTTAAAGACAAGCTTTACTGACTGACTTGAAGACATTAACGTTTACAACTTCATGCAGGTGATCAGTCTGTGGAAGCGTAACCCTCCCTGGCTCCTCCGTTGACAGTAATTTCTTTGGAACTCGGCCTCGAGAGTCTTCCGTACTTGACCATCAAGGAAGGCCTTCGGAACGTCGACCTTTATCCCCAAAGTGACCATTACCTCATGTCAGAGTTGGGCCTGTTGTAACATGACCATTGGTGAATTGGGCACTAGTTTAATTTAATTGGATCTTTAATTACTGACACCACCTTCTCTCATTACCTTTGACAGGAATACAATTGAACAGTTTCATACTATCCCTTTATCTGATTCTGTACAACCCCTTATTCAAACAGTTTCAAATGTTGAGGCTAATCAGAGTTGGAAGGTCTCCCTTGCCGGTACATTTATCCTCATCGCACATTCTTTATATACACAGCGATTAAGCTTTTATATTTTTACAACAAATAAAACTCAGACTTTTACTAGAACTACCGATTCATTATTGTTTAATTAATTGTAACTCAATTAAGGATCACAACTTATTTAATCATGTTACAGACTGGTAGCTAATTAATACATTAATATTTAATTTATACATTTGGTTTATACACACACTGGTTATCTACTGAGTAGTACTACACTCAGTATGCTTCACACGGTGTCTATGTCTATGTATTTACACTGTGTATTTATCGGATGTCCTAGATTGTTTCATGTCTGGAACGATCTGTCTGGACTGTAGGCAGAACAATACTTTTCACTGTACCTCGGTACACCTGACAATAAATCAAATCCAATCAAAGAGACAGTTTCTGACCAATGTTCAAATTGAACAATGAGCCTTCTTAAAAATTATTCATTCCTGGGAGGTGGGCTTCACTGGCTGGACCAGCATTTACTGCTCATTCCAATGCCCTTGAACTGTGTGTCTTGTGAAGCTATTTCAAGGGACACTTACAAATCAACCACCATTGCTGCAGATCTGGAGTCACGTGTCGGCCAGGCCACGTAGAATGGCCATAAATTAGGAGAGGGGAATGTGCAACAGGACCTGGGTATCCTCGTACACCAGTCACTGAAGGTAAACATGTAGCTACAGCAGGCGGTAAAGAAGGCAAATGCTATGCTGGCCTTCATTGTGAGTGGATTCGAGGACAGGAGCAGGGATATCATGCAGCAATTGTGCAGGGCCTTGGCGAGGCCGTACCTGGAATATTGTGAGCAGTTTTGGTCTCCTTATCGGAGGAAGGATCTTCTTGCTTGAGAGGGAGTGCAGCGGAGGTTTACCAGACTGATTCTTGGGATGGTGGGACTGACGTATGAGAAATTGAATCAGTTAGGATTGTATTCTCTGGCTTTCAGAAGAATGAGGGGGGCTCTCATAGAAACCTATAATACATATAGATACATAGAAGACATGAGGCCTTTTGAGCCTGCTCCGCCTTTTATCATGATCATAGCTGATCATCCAACTCAATATCCTAATCCTGCTTTCTCCCCAAAGCCTTCGATCCCATTCTTCCGAAGTGCTATATCCAGCCGCCTCTTGAATATATTCAATGTTTTAGCATCAACTACTTCCTGTGGTAATGAATTCCACAGGCGCACCACTCTTTGGGTGAAGGAATGTCTCCTCATCTCTGTCCGAAATGGTTTACCCTGAATCCTCAGGCCCCTGAATTGGAAAAAATGAATCTCAGAACCCCTGGTTCTGGACACACCCATCATTGGTAACATCTTCCCTGCACCTCCTATCTAGTCCTGTTAGAATTTTAAAGTCTCTATGAGATCCCCCCTCATTCTTCTGAACTCCAGCGAGAACAATCCCAACCTCGTCGATCTCTCCTCATATGACAGTCCTGCCATCCCTGGAATCAGCCTGGTAAACCTTTGCTGCACTCCCTCGAAAGCAAGAACACCCTTCCTCAGAGAAGGAGACCAAAACTGCACACAGTATTCTCGGTGTGGTCTCATCAAGGCCCTGTGCAATTGCAGCAACACATCCCTGCTTCTGTACTCTAAACCTCTCGGAATGAAGGCCAACATACCATTAGCCGGGGCGGCATGTGGCGCAGTGGTTAGCACTGGGACTGCGACGCTAAGGACCCAGGTTTGAATCCCGGCCCTGGGTCACTGTGGCGTTTGCACATTCTCCCCATGTCTGCTTGGGTTTCAGCCCCACAACTCAAAGATGTGCAGGTTAGGTGTATTGGCTATGCTAAATTGCCCCGTAATTGGAGAAAAAAATAATTGAGTACTCTATTTATCTTAAACAAAACATACCATTAACCTTGTTGACCGCCTGCTGCACCTGCATGCTTACCTTCAGCAACTGGTGCACAAGGACACCCAGGTCCCGCTGCACACTTCCCTCTCCCAATTTACAACCATCCAGGTAGTAATCTGCCTTCCTGTTTTTGCTTCCAAAGTGAATAACCTCACACTTATCCAAATTATACTGCATCTGCCATTGATTTGCCCACTCGCCCAACCTGTCCAGATCATGCTGCAGGATCCCTGCATCCTCGTCACAGTTCACCGTCCCACCCAACTTGGTATCATCTGCGAACTTTGAGATGTTACATTTTGTTCCCTCATCCAAATTATTAATATATATTGTGAATAGCTGGGGTCCCAGCACCAATCCCTGTGGTACCCCACTAGTTACTGCCTGCCAATTTGAAAAGGACCAATTAATTCCTACTCTTTGTTTCCTCTCTGCCAACCAGTTTTCTATCCACCTCAATACACTTCTCCCAATCCCATGCGCTTTAATTCTGCACAATAATCTCTTAGGCAGGACTTTGTCAAACGCCTTCTGAAAGTCCAGATATACCACATCGACTGGCTCCCCCTTGTCAACTGTACTGGTTACATCTTCAAAGAATTCCAACAGATTTGTCAAGCATGATTTCCCCTTCATAAATCCATGCCGACTCTGACTGATCCTGCCACTACTTTCCAAATGTTCCGCTACAAAGCCCTTGATAATGGATTCAAGAATTTTCCCCACTACCGATATTAGGCTTACTGGTCCATAATTCCCTGCTTTCTCTCTACAGAACCAAAGTATGTATTCAATTGCTCAGCCATTTCTTTGCCCCTTATTAAGCATTCCCCTGTTTCTGTCTGTAGGGGGCCTACATTTCTCTTTACCAATCTCTTTCTCTTCACATATAGAAACTCTGAGTGTCAGTCTTTATGTTCCCTGCAAGCTTACTTTCATACTGTACTTTCCCCTTCTGAATCAATCCCGTTGTCCTACTTTGCTGAATTCTAAACTGCACCCAATCCTCAGACCTATTATTTTTCTTGGCCAATCTGTATGCTTCTTCCTTGGATCGCATACTATTTCTAATTTCCTTTGTAAGCCATGGATTGGCCCTCTTACCCATTTTGCTTTTGTGCCAGACAGGAATCAACAGTTGGTGTAGTTCCCCCATACGGTCCTTGAATGTTTGCCGTTGCCTATCCACTGTCATCCCTTTAAGTAACTCTCCATAATCTATCAAGGCCAACTCATGCCTCATATCTTCATAGTTCCCTTTATTAAGATTCAGCACCCAAGTCGCCGAATCAACAACTTCACTCTCCATCGTGATAAAAATTATCATGTTATGATCGCTCATAATATTCTAACAGGACTTGATTTTCCTGATGGTGGGAGTGTACAGAATAAGAAGTCGCAATCTGAGGATACGGGGAGACCATTTAGACACAGATGAGGAGAAATTTCTTCAACGTCAGAGTGGTGACCCTGTGGAATTTTTTAACATGGGAAATAGTTGAGGCCAATACATTGTATGTTTTCAACAAACAATTAGATATAGCGCTGAGGGCGAAGGGGATTTAAGGATATGGAGGGGAAAGCGGGATTTAGATATTGAGTGGGATGATAAACCATTATCATAATGAATGGCATAGCAGGCGCAAAGGGCCAAATGGCCTTTTCCTGCGCCTATTTTCTATGTAATCCTTCCCACACTAAGAGCAGGTGAATGGTCTCTCCCCAGTGTGAACTCGCTGGTGTGTCTGCAGACTGGATAACTGTGTGAATCCATTCCCACAGAGGGAGCAGGTGAATGGCTTCTCCCCAGTGTGAACTCGCTGATGTCTCTGCAGGATGGATGAATCAATAAATCCCTTCCCACACTGAGGGCAGGTGAATGGCTTCTCCCCAGTGTGAATTCGCTGGTGTGTCTGCAGGGTGGATAACTGAGTGAATCCCTTCCCACATTGAGAGCAGGTGAATGGCCTCTCCCCAGTGTGAAGTCGTTGGTGTCTCCGCAGGGTGGATGCATCAATAAATCCCTTCCCACACTGAGCGCAGGTGAATGGCCTCTCCCCAGTGTGAACTCGCTGATGTTTCCGCAGGGTGGATGCATCAATAAATCCCTTCCCACACTGAGAGCAGGTGAATGGCCTTTCCCCAGTGTGAAGTCGTTGGTGTCTCTGCAGGGTGGATGAATCGCTGAATCCCTTCCCACACTGAGAGCAGGTGAATGGCTTCTCCCCAGTGTGAACTCGCTGATGTCTCTGCAGGGTGGATGAATCAATGAATCCCTTCCCACACTGAGAGCAGATGAATGGCCTCTCGCCAGTATGAATTCGTTGATGTTTCCGCAGGATGGATGAATCAATGAATCCCTTCCCACACTGTGCGCAGGTGAATGGCCTCTCCCCAGTGTGAACTCGCTGATGTCTCCGCAGGGCGGATGAATCAATGAATCCTTTCCCACATTGCGAACAGGTGAATGGCCTCTCCCGAGTGTGAACTCGCTGATGTTTCTGCAGAGTGAATGAAGCACGGAATCTCTGCCCACACTGAGAGCAGGTGAATGGCTTCTCCCCAGTGTGAACTCGCTGGTGTGACTGCAAGGTGGATGAATCAATAAATCCCTTCCCACACTGAGAGCAGTTGAATGGCCTCACCCCCGTGTGAATTCGCTGATGTTTCCGTAGGCTGGATGAATCAATGAATCCCTTCCCACACTGAGAGCAGGTGAATGGCCTCTCCCCAGTGTGAACCCGCTGATGTCTCCGCAGGATGAATAGAGCACGGAATCCCTTCCCACATTGAGAGCAGGTGAATGGCCTCTCCCCAGTATGAACCCGCTGGTGTGACTGCAGGTAAGATAACTGAGTGAATCCCTTCCCACATTGAGAGCAGATGAATGGTTTCTCCGCAGTATGAACTTGCTGGTGTGTCTGCAGGTGAGATAACTGAGTGAATCCCTTCCCACACTGAGAGCAGGTGAACGGCCTCTCCCCAGTGTGACTGCGTTGATGAATCTCCAGCTTAGATGGGACTCTGTATCTCTTTCCACAGTCCCCACATTTCCACGGTTTCTCCATGTTTTGGGTCTCCTCGTGTCTCTCCCGATTGGAAAATCAGCGGAAGCCTTGTCTGTACACGGAACATGTGCACTGTCTCTCCTCACTGTGAATAGCGTGATGGTTTTTCAGGCTGTGTAACCAGTTGAAGCTCTTTCCACAATCAGTTCACTGGAACACTCTCACTCGGGTGCGTGTTGTGTGGGTCTCGGTGCTTTTCCAGTCACACTCATGTTTAAAATCTTTTGAACCTGACAGATCGGACAAACATTTCTCCTTCTCACCAATGATATTCAGAGCCCGTTGTTTTCAGATGAGAAGGAATTGAGCGAGTTTGTCACATCGAGACGTGATGTTTGAGATTTCTGTCTATAATTCCTCCTCTTCCAGTATCCTTTAAAAACAATTTACAAAAGTCTTCATTGTTAGTTCAGGATAGTAATGCAGAACAGACAACTCCACTTCCTCTCTCATTCTCCAAAAGCTGTAAATCTCCATCCCACACAATCTCCCTCCATTCTCACTCTGCTGTATGTACTGTTCACTCTCCCAATTCTCCTGAAGATGCTGATTCATGCTGATTGACACATTCAAGGTCAGCTCACTGCTTCCTGAACAGGACACAGAGATTATAATACGAGCAAAAGTAGGCCATTCGGCCCGCCGAGTCTGCTCAACGAGACAATAAGACCCTTGGACGATCTACCTCAGCACCATTTTCCCACACAATCCCCATATCTGTCAATATCTTGAATATCTGGAAACCTATCAATATTTGTCTTGAACATACTTGGTGACTGAGGCTCCATATTCCTCTGGGGTAGGGAACTCAGAAGCTTCACCACATCCTCAAATGAAGAAATCCCGCTTATTCTCAGCTTTTACTCTATTTTCCTATCTGTTCCCCATAACCCTTAACTCCATTGACAATAAAATATCTGTCAAACTTGTGCTTCAATATATTCAATGACCCCCAGATACAACTGGTCCCTGTGGAAGGGAAATCCAAAGACTAACAACCCTCTGAGGGAAGAGATGACTGGAAATCTATAATGTAGCTAGTCTGATATTACAATACGAGAAGTAATTATACGTTTACTTTATTACAGAACCGCAAATAATATATCAAATCTGTTCCATATAGGAACACGAGACATATCTCTGTCCATTATAATGTCCCTTGAAATGTCAGCCATCCCCTGGGGAACTCACCCCTTTAATTGAGAACATTAGGAAAGAGACAATTCTTTTTAAAAATAAATTTAGAGTAAGCAATTTTTTTTTCCAATTAATGTGCAATTTAGCATGGCCAATCCACTTACCCTGCACATCTTTGGGTTGTGGAGGTGAGATCACGCAGACACGGGGAGAATGTGCAAACTCCACATGGACAGTGACCTGGGCAGGGATCGAACCTAGGTCCTCGGTGCCATGAGGCAGCAGTGCTAACCACTGCACCACCATGCCGCCGACAGGAAACGATTTTCACCAGACAGGCTGGTGAATGGGAGTGAGAAGGGGGTGAAGCTGCAGCGGTTGAACCAGTTTTGGCTGGTTTGACAAGCTGAGCTTCTCGGTCGGAACCTGGAAGGTTGGGTTTGGATTCAATTTGTGTGCCTCGGTCGGGCGCTGATGGGAAATGGGAGGGGGGTGGTGGTTGGATGGGTTTGCTAGCTGATGACTATCAAACTGTTTTTGTTTTACTCTGAGGGTATAGGTGTGTGTGGCTGTCATCTTTGTGGACCCTTGGCCCGTACTTTTTGAAGAATTACTGGATAGTTCCTTAAGGCTGATTCCGTGATGGGGAAGGGGAGGCGGGAGACCCCTGATTCGGGGCTGGTCACCTGGAACGTAAGGGGTTTGGGTGGACCAGTGAAGAGGTTAAGGCCAAGCTAAATTGCGCTTAGTGTGCAAAATTGCCCTCAGTGTTGGGTGGGGTTACTGTGTTTTGGGGATAGGGTGGGAATGTGGGCTTGGGTAGGGTGCTCTTTCCAAGAGCCGGTGGAGACCCGATGGGCTGAATGGCCTCCTTCTGCACTGTAAATTCTATGATTCCAGACCAGACTGCGGAAGGGTGAGCCAAGTGTTTCACTCGATCTTTGACAAAGGGCTCGAGGTGTTGTAATTCTAATCAATACACTTGTCCCTCTTTCATTCACTATGATTGGCTTCCTTTTCTTTCCATCTCTTCCACCGCTTTGCATCATCAATAAGACATTGGGATTCAAAGACTAATCCAGTTTGATGGACAAGTTGTCTCCATTCTGAACAATGGGGAACAAGCCCCTCCCACTTATTGAAACTTCACCTCGACAAAGATGAGAAACGCGCATGCGCCCTGAGCACATCCAATAAAGATGGCGGCCGTCAATCCGAGCCGAATATGAGGAGCTGCAGCTCCGCTCGGTACAAACTGGGTCCGGTAACTTTTCCGAGGTTTGCAGCTTACAATAACTTAACACAACGTTTCCGCCCATCCCCGCGATCTCTCGCTCCCTCCATATTGCTAAACGCCCCTTACGAATTCCGGATCTGAAGACACAGCCTTTCTCCTCCGCCATTACCCACACTGCGCATGCTTCAACCACAGCAGGCCCCGCCCCTCATTCACTCCGATTGGTTGGTGGAAAGCCGCTCCCGGTCGGTCCTCCAGTCCCGCCCCTCCTCTTCCTATTGGTCCGGAGCTGCCGTCAATCACCCGGACATTGTGACGGTAAGAGCGGCCACAGGCTCAGGCTGACTGGCTGATTGTCCAATAATAACAGTGAGAGTCTCAGTGGGACAATCAGACAATAATAGTGGAGATGGGGCCCAGAGGGGAAACAGAAAAGGATTCACTCACTTTGAGAGTGACAAACACAGTATCTTTCCAGTAATAAGTCAGACTGTAGTGTGTGAGTGAACATATCAGGGGCTGGTTTAGCTTACTCAGCTAAATCGCTGGCTTTTCAAGCAGGCCAGCAGCACGGTTCGATTTCTGTACCTGCCTCCCCGGACAGGCGCCGGAATGTGGCGACTAGGGGCTTTTCACAGTAACTTCATTGAAGCCTACTCGTGATAATAAGTGATTTTCATTTAATTTCATTTTCATTTTCATATCATTAGATCGAATGTAGAATCATGTAGCAGCATGGTAGCATTGTGGATAGCACAATCGCTTCACGGCTCCAGGGTCCCAGGTTCGATTCCGGCTTGGGTCACTGTCTGTGCGGAGTCTGCACGTCCTCCCCGTGTGTGCGTGGGTTTCCTCCGGGTGCTCCGGTTTCCCCCCACAGTCCAAAGATGTGCAGGTTAGGTGGATTGGCCATGATAAATTGCCCTTAGTGTCCTTTAGTGTTGGGTGGGGTTACTGGGTTAAGGGGATAGGGTGGTGGTGTTAACCTTGGGTAGGGTGCTCTTTCCAGGAGCCGGTGCAGACTCGATGGGCCGAATGGCCTCCTTCTGCACTGTAAATTCTATGATCTATGATAAGAGTCCCTACAGTGCAGAAGGGGGCCATTCGGCCCATTGAATCTGCACCGACCCTATGAAATATCACCCTATCTGGGCAAATTTAGGGCAGCATGGTAGCACAGTGGGTAACACTGTTGCTTCCCAGATCCAGGGTCCCAGATAATAATTCTGTCACTGTTATTATTAGACAATAACCTGCCTGAAATGAAAATCGCTTATTGTCACAAGCAGGCTTCAAATGAAGTTACAGTGAAAAGCTCCGAGTCGCCACATTCTGGCGCCTGTTCGGGGGGGGGGGGGGGGGGGGGCTGGGACGGGAATGCCTGTTATTCCAATGCTGGTGTGTATTACTCTGTTACTATTATCATTAGACAATAATAGGAGGGCAAGATGCAAGGTAGCAATGATAATTTGATGTTTCTGTGTTATAGTCAGTGTCACTGGGAGATGTGAGATAAAATAGGAATGGAAACATCATGACAGAGGCACGTGTGACTGACTCCACCTGATTCAGAGCTGTTCTACCCAAGGTGAGAGCAATGAGTACATGGGGAAGTCCAGAGATTTCTGGTATCTGAGGTGCATCCTTAGAGGAACTGAAATCATTCTAGTAGTTCTCGATTTATACAGGAAATATATCTTCTCTTTGAGACACATTGTGATTGAAAAGATCAAATGTTAAAACATCAGGAGAGGAAAATTCAGATTGTCGCAAAGGGCATCATTGCTACCTCACAGCACCATGGACCCTGGTTCAATTCCAGCCTTGGGTGACTGTCTGTGTGGAGTTTGCACTTTCTCCCAGTGCCTGCATGGGTTTCCTACCACCATTCAAAGATTTGCAACTTAGGTGGATTGGCCATGATCAACGTCCCCTTCGTGTGCAAAAATAGAACATAGAACATAGAACAGTACAGCACAGAACAGGCCCTTCGGCCCTCAATGTTGTGCCGAGCCATGATCACCCTACTCAAACCCACGTATCCACCCTATACCCGTAACCCAACAACCTCCCCCTTAACCCTACTTTTATTAGGACACTACGGGCAATTTAGCATGGCCAATCCACCTAACCCGCACATCTTTGGACTGTGGGAGGAAACCGGAGCACCCGGAGGAAACCCACGCACACAGGGGGAGGACGTGCAGACTCCACACAGACAGTGACCCAGCCGGGAATCGAACCTGGGACCCTGGAGCTGTGAAGCATTTATGCTAACCACCATGCTACCCTGCTGCCCTGTGCTGGTTAGGTGGGGTTACAGGGATAGGATGGGGGATTGGGCCTAGGTATAGTGCAAATGCAATGGGCCGAACGGCCTCCTTTTGCACTGTAGAGATTCTATCAGCGAACTGTCGAATTCATCTGATTCACCATAATACTGCCAATTTACCCTCTACAAGTGTAACTCCCTTTGAAAGTTACTGTAAATCTGCTTCCAGCAGCCTGTCAGTGTGAATTTCAGATCACATCACATCACTGTGTAAAAACAATTCTCCTCATCACCCCCTTGGGTTCTGTTGTCAAATCTCTTAAATCTCTGTGACCTCTGGTTACAAACCTTCCTGCTCTTGGGAAATAGTTTCTCCCCATCGACACTATCATAAATCCTTCCTCATTTTAAACACCTCTATTAAATCTCCCCTTCACCTTCCTTGATCTCAGAGGGACAATCCCGGTTTCTCCTGCTCTGAGTCACAAGGACTCGAAACGTTAACTCTGTTTCTCTCAGTACCAATGCTGCCAGAACTAGTGAAGTTTTCCAACATTTTCTGTTTTTCTCCCTCTTTTTCCTTCTTCAATCTATCGCAAACACTGTATGATTTGAACACCTCAATTGATTAGGAACAGACAGAGATTGAGAGAGATACAGAGGAAAGGAGAGACTGAGAGATTTAAAAAAAAAAGAAAGACGAGGTGGCGAGAGATAAAAGCTGAGAAATAGAGGAAACAAGTAACACAGAAAGAATGATATAAAATATAAGGGAGCAGGTTATCAGTTCCCAGCTACAGAGAGCAGAGGGAACTCAGTGACTGATTCACAGACACAGCCGGTTCTGTCCGGGAATGGAGACTCTGAACAGAAATAACCGGCTCATTTGTAAATGTCACCACAATGTGATCTGTGTGACTCTGCCCTGACTCTGTGGACAGATATAGGCGGCATTGACAGATGTTCTCACCAGACTGTGGTCCCTGGATTTATTTTCTGCTCAGAAGTGAGATGTGTGGTTTGGAACCGGCAGCAGAGAAACAGGAAGTTGTGTTACCTGAGAATGAAACAGCAGGCGTCAGTTTCATGTTATCACCGTGAACAGTCTTCCTGCCTGTGAGGGTGAACTCACTCTGACAGCATCAAGAACACCCACACAGATTGCTGCCGGCCTCAGCATTACATTCACATCCATTCCCATTTTAAACATTAAAATGTGAGGTTATTTAGATTTTTAACATATTCACTGAATTGGAAGATGGACTGAGGATTATCACTGGGAGAAATGAGGGGACATTATAGAAACTTAAATTTTCCTCAAAGAGGGTTATTAGAAAATAGGAGATTAAAAGTGAGTCAGGGCCAGTCAGGGAGAGAGAGAAAGTGAGAGGTAGAGAGAGAAAGGATTGAGTCTCCAGAAATGAGATGTTCACTCAGAAAGCGGAGAGGTTCAGTGTGTTCGTCAGAGAGAGATAATGAGAGAGAGAAAAGTTTAGTGAATTTAGGCGCTCTGTGAAATAGAAAGGTGAAAGGAGAGAGGGCAGAGAGAAAGATAGATAGAGGTGGGAGGTCTGTGAAATAAGTGAGTGTGAGAGCGGAGAGAGGTTAAGTGAGAATCTGAGAGAGAACAGAGATGTGAATGAGAGACAGGAGAGCAGGTTCACATACCCGAGGATCACTGAGAATGATCAGAATAAGGAGACCACCCAGAAAACAGCCAATAGGAATTTTCAGCTGAACACATCACTCATTCTTAAAGGGACAGCCGGGGCTCTGACAATGTTCAGCTCCCAGTTAAAGGGGCAGACACAGCTCCGCCCTTTTCTCTGTTCTGTTTATGATTGTTTAAGGGTGGTAGGGGTGAGGTTTATTTAAAAGGATGGAATGTGGGAAGCACAATAATATCAATAAAAGTGGGAATTCTTGAACACAAGCTGCAGCTCCTTCTTTATCTGGTAATGAAACTATTGTCTAATTCTCCCTGCTGTTACCAGGTTCCTGTGATACCCTCCTGCTGTTATTTTAATGCAAACTTCAAGCAATCTATTTAAATAGGTTTCAATTCAAGGAATTCATTGTCACCGTCACACAAACACATTAAAATCTTTTAGACAGATTCAGATGCATTTTCAGCCTGGTAACTGAAACCAGCTGCTTGACATTCAATCAGGAAAATCACAGTTTTACACCAATCGCTGATTTGACAGCACAGTGGTCTAAACCACTGGCTTGTAATGCAGATCAAGGCTAGCAGCGCGGATTCCCATACCGGCCTCCCCGAACAGGCGCCGGAATGTGGCGACTAGGGGCTTTTCACAGTAACTTCATTGAAGCATACATGTATAAGCAATTATTATTATTACATTTCCAGCATTCACCATTGTTCTTCCCGACTCTGAACACAGTTGTAAAGAAGACTTCTGTTCCGTGTCTCGGGGTTCTGTGATGTGGAAGAGAGCGGCTGGAATACATTTCGTACACACCCCAGGATTAACCCACACGGGGACTTTGCTGACAGTGAAGAGAGATGAGAAAGAGCAAAGTGTCATTTGTCCCTCTCAGTGTGACCCTGAAGGATTGTGTCCAGGCTGAAGTTCTGTTCCTGCCGTGTGATCCTCCCCCAGATTGTCCTTTCTGAGCTCCAGACAGGTCATGTTCAACACTCAGGTGGGAAAGACAAAAATCTGCAACAGCATTGCAAACAAAGTTGATTTATTTCACATTTATTCAGAATAATAAACCTCATCAGCAGATTAAGACAATCAGAGTGAACATTATTCAGTCCTGGACATGATAAACAGCATCTTTCCAAGAGCCGGTGCAAACTTGATGGGCCGAATGACCTCCTTCTGCACTGTAAATTCTATGAAAATCAATAAGGGCATAATCTAATCCTTGTAGTCGCTTGTGAACTCGTTGGTGTTAGCATGTGGGATGAGTGAGTAAACCCCTTTCCACAGACATTGCAGTTGAATGGCCACTCCCAGTGTGAACTCGATGATGTTTCAGAAGATAAGATAAATGAGAAAATTCCTTCCCACATATGGAGCAAGTGAACGGCCTCTCCCCACTGTGAACTCTCTGGTGTGTCAGCAGGTTGGATGACTGACTGATTTCCTCTCCCCAGTGTGAACTTGCTGGTGATTCAATAGGTTGGATGACTGACTGAATCCCTTCCCACACACTGAGCAAGTGAATGGCCTCTCCTCACTGTGAACCTGCTGATGTGTCAGAATGTTGTCTGAATGTGTGAATCCCTTCCCACTTTCAGAGCAGGTGAACGGTCTATCCCCTGTATGAAGTTGCTGGAGTGTCAGAAGGTTGGATGAATTAATGAATCCTTTCCCACAATCAGAGCAAGTGAATGGTCTCTCCCCAGTGTGATCATGTTGGTGTGTTACTAAATCCTTGTTGTTTTTAAAGCTCTTCTCACAGTCAGGACAGTTAAAATTTTTGTTATCAGTGAACAAGTTGATGTGCCTGCAGGTGGGATGACTGAATGAATCCTTCCCCACACACAGAGCAAGTAAATGGTCTCTTTCCAGTATGAATACATTGATGTGTCAGCAGATCCTTTTTTCATTTAAAACTCTTTTCACAGTCAGGACATGTAAATGGTCCCTTATCAGTATGACCAAGTGAATCCCTTCCCACACACCGGGCAGGTGAATGGTCCCTCCTAAGTGTGAACTCGCAGGTGTGTGCGAAGGTTGTGTGAATGGGTGAATCCCTTCCCACAAATGGAGCAGATGAACAGTCTCTCCCCAGTGTGACTGCGCCGATGAACCTCCAGTTGTGATGGTAACTGAATCCCTTCCCACAGTCCACCCATTTCCACAGTTTCTCCATGGTGAGGGGTCTTTATGTCTCTCCTGCCTGTGCCTTGTCGACACACGCAACAGAAGTATAGTTTCTCCCGGCTGTGAATGGTGTGATTTTCTTTCAGGCTGTGTAACTAGTTGAAGCTCTTTCCACAGTCGGTGCAATGAAACACTCTCATTCGGGTGTGTGTGTGTCTCGGTGCTTTTCCAGTCACACTGATCTTTGCAATTTTTTTCCTTAAACGGAAGAGACAAATATTTCTCCTTCCAAATTCAAAGACTGATCATAAGAACTAGGAGCAGGAGTAGGCCATCTGGCCCCTCGAGCCTGCTCCGCCATTCAATGAGATCATGGCTGATCTTTTGTGGACTCAGCTCCACTTTCCGGCCCGAACACCATAACCCTTAATCCCTTTATTCTTCAAAAAACTATCTATCTTTACCTTAAAAACATGTAATGAAGGAGCCTCAACTGCTTCACTGGGCAAGGAATTCCATAGATTCACAACCCTTTGGGTGAAGAAGTTCCTCCTAAACTCAGTCCTAAATCTACTTCCCCTTATTTTGAGGCTATGTCCCCTAGTTCTGCTGTCACCCGCTAGTGGAAACAGCCTGCCCGCATCTATCCTATCTATTCCCTTCATAATTTTAAATGTTTCTATAAGATCCCCCCTCATCCTTCTAAATTCCAACGAGTACAGTCCCAGTCTACTCAACCTCTCCTCATAATCCAGCCCCTTCAGTTCTGGGATTAACCTAGTGAATCTCCTCTGCACACCCTCCAGCGCCAGTACGTCCTTTCTCAAGTACGGAGACCAAAACTGAACACAATACTCCAGGTGTGGCCGCACTAACACCTTATACAATTGCAACATAACCTCCCTAGTCTTAAACTCCATCCCTCTAGCAATGAAGGACAAAATTCCATTTGCCTTCTTAATCACCTGTTGCACTTATAAACCAATCATGTTCAGCTCCTAATGAAAAGAGTGGATGTCATATTTCGATGTGTTGTTTGTTTTGAGTTTTCTGTCGGCCAATCCTCCACTTCTAATATCCTGTAAAAGGAGTTTACAAAAGCCATCACTGTCAGTCCAGGATAGAAATTCTGAAGAGGCAATTCTAGTTTCTCTGGAACATTTTTTCATCTCTTGTTCCCCCAAAGCTGTAAATCCCCGTCCCACACACTCTCCCTCCTCCCTGGGCTGAAATCCAAACCCATCTCGCCATCTGCACCATTTCTTGCCTCCACTCCCAGTTTTCTCCCTCCCTCTCCTCTGCCTGGGTTCAGTTCTCCAGCTCCTGTCTGCAGACTGACAATAAAACCAATGGGTCTTATTGGGGGGTTTGGGTTCTCACCATTGTCCCCGCTCGCGGCGGCTCTCATTCAGCCTCTGGGAGCCGCACTCACTCTCACTGCGGCTGCGCTCAGCCCGGAGCAGCACTGCGCATGCTCCACACAGAGAGGCCACTTCCGGAGGCGGGGTAACTGGCGCCAGCGCGTTCTGACTCCTGTGTTGGAGATAGGGCGTATTCAGCCGCGCCCGGCATTCCGGTTAGCCTTATCCGCCATTATTCCACTCAGTTCCTCAGGGTGATAAATTGGTTCCGGCAATTTTGATCCAGTTCGGTGTTTGTACCGAATGGGGCGGCGGCATCGATGTTTTTCTGTCTGGTCGGCCCCTGTTAACGACTGTCATCTGTTGAGGGGCGATAGGCAGCAGGGCGCATGCGCGGCCGTCATCTTTCTGACCGGAAATGTGCAGCAGGGCGCATGCGCATCATCCAGGAACCGGAAGCCAGAAGAGAGAATCTCCTGAATTTCTGTCCTGGACTGAGAGTGAAATTCTTTCGGAAACTCCTTTAGAAAGAGGAGGATTCACTGACGGGAACTTCAAACCAAACATCACATCATCCTCTGACTGAGTTACTCGATTCATCAGGACCTGAATATCATTGGGAGGTAAAATGGTTTGTCTGTTCTGTCTGGACAAAGATTTCAGATATCAGAGTGACTGGGAAACTTTTAATGACCATTCCAGGTTAAATTTGAGACTAATTACACCGATCACGTTGGGGAAGATAAATAAGTTGCTGTTGTACTCTTTGTCGGGGTGATGTTTCAATGAGTGGGAGGAGCTTGTTCCCCATTGTTCAGATTGGAGACAACTTGTCCATCAAACTGGATTAGTCTTTGAGTCCCAATGTCTTATTGATGATGCAAAGCAATGGCAGAGATGGAAAGAAAAGGAAGCCAATCCAGCTCTCCGGATTTCACTGTCTCATTGGACATCCTGCCCCACAAATCTCTGTGACTCTGTTCAGCCACATGAAAACCCCGTGTAGAAATTCACAACCCTGAGTCAACATCACCCTCAAATTAGGGGACTGCTGATGACAAGAGGGTGAGTGTGCAGCGGGGGGCAGAGCTGTCATCCTGGACCAGGGAGCAGGAGGAGAGAATATTGTGAATTTCTATCCTGGACTGACAGTGATTAATTTTGGAAACTCCTTTTACAGGGGGTTATTAGGGGAGGATTTACACACAGCAAATTCAAACCTGGAGAAATATTTATCTTTCCTGAAGTTTATTTCTGGACTGACAGTGATGCCTTTGCAAACTTCTTTCACAGGCACTTAGAAAGGGATTCGGAGGCAGGAAATTCACAACCAATCCTCACATCAAATTCTGACAGCACCATTCGGATTATCAGGACCTGGAGATTATCGACCTTTGTGTGTAAGCATTGAGTTCCATATCATTATCACTCACTCTGTAAAATTTCTTCCTCATATCCTCCCTGTAGATCTTACTCACAATCTTAAATGTATGTCCCATAATTCTTTTACAATCTACTGATGGGAACAGATTGATTTATCTTTTTTCCGGGTTTGCTGTTGTCGTTTCTGGTGCCTGGGTCATGCCAGATGGTCCCTCCAGATTCCACTCCGTTATTGTGTATTTATAGCGGTTGAATGGGCTTGGACCAGTCCATTTCCAGATCCAGTACACAAGTGAAGTCTCCACCAAGCATTGATTGATGTGTATCCAGGTCTGGGATGGATCCCAACAATATTTTTTACAAATGCCATATTGTCCCAGTTAGGGACTTAGCCATTCACCAGCACCACTAATGATCCTGGTGACTGAAGACTGAAAGAGTGACTGTTTATTGATTAGAATTGCAGCACCTCGAACCCTATGTCAAAGCCCGAATGAAACAGTTGGCTCATCCTTCCGCAGTCTGGTCTGATCTCTAACCCACAATGAATCTCCTGCAAGAACACTACACCAGCATTTAGATTCTTTAGGTGAGTGACAACCCTTGACCTTCACTGGTCCACCCAATCCCCTTGCGTTCCAGGTGACCAGTTGAATCAATGGTCTCTGTACCAGCCCCCATCACGGAATCAGCCATTTCCACCGTGTGACGAGTCCCCAGCTCACATGGGGACTTGAATCCCTTCTCACAGTCCCCACGTGAAAAATGAAATGAAAATCGCTTATTGTCACAAGCAGGCTTCAAATGAAGTTACTGTGAAAAGCCCCTAGTCGCCACATACTGGCACCTGTTCGGGGAGGCTGGTACCGGAATTGAACCCGCGCTGCTGGCCTGCCATGGTCTTGCTTTAAAAGCCAGTTATTTAGCCCTGTGCTAAACCAGCCCCTATTTACACGGTTTCAGCATGCTGCTGGTGTCCTTGTCCCTCTCCACGTTTGACGATCAGTTGAATAATAAATAATAAACATTATTAGTGTCACAAAAAGGCTTACATTAACACTGCAATGGTTACTGAGAAAATCCCTTAGTCACTGCACTCCGGCGCCTGTTCGGGTACTCGGAGGGAGAATTCAGAATGTCCAAATCACCAAACAAGCACGATTTTTGGGACTTGTGGGAGGAAACAGGAACACCCGGAGGAAACCCACACAGACACGGGGAGAACGTGCAGACTCCGCACAGACAGTGACCCAAACCGGGAATCAAACCCGAGTCCCTGGCGGTGAGAATCAACAATGTTACCCACTGTGCTGTTGTGGCACCCTTGTCCCCACAGAGAGCATGAGTACGGTCTCTCCCCACTCTGAATGGAGTGGTGTTTTTTCAGACTGTGTAACTGGTTAAAGCTCTTTTCACAGTCAGTTCACTGGAACACTCACTCAAGTCGAGTGTGTGTGTATCGGGTTTTCTTACAGTCACACTGATCTTGGAAAATCTTTCCCTACGGCCGGACCAGACAAACATTTCTTCTTCCACATTCACAGGTCAATGATATTCGCGTCCTGTTGGATGGAGTGACTCTGTTAAATCTTGATGTGAAGTTTGATTTGAGTCTCCATCTGTAAATCCTCCCCTTCTAACCCCCTATAAAAGGAGTTTACAAAAGCCATCACTGTCAGTCCAGGATAGAAATTCTGAACAGGCAATTCCAGTTTCTCTGGAAAATGTTTTCCTCTCTTGTTCCCCAAAGCTGTAAATCCCCGTCCCACACACTCTCCCTCCTCCCTCGGCTGAAATCCAAACCCATCTACCGTTTCTTTTTTTTTAAATTTAGAGTACCCAATTCATTTTTTCCAATTCAGGGGCAATTTAGTGTGGCCAATCCACCTACCCTGCACATCTTTAGGTTGTGGGAAGAAACCCTCGCAAACACGGGGAAAATGAGCAAACTGCACACGGACAGTGACCCAGAGCCGGGATGGAACCTGGGACCTCGGCGCCATGAGGCAATAGTGCTAACTACTGTGCCACCATGCTGCCCTTCTGCACCATTTCTTTCCTCCACTCCCAGTTTTCTCCCTCCCTCTCCTCTGCCTGTGTTCAGTTCTCCAGTTCCTGTCTGCAGACTGACAATAAAATCAATGGGCCTAATTGAGGGTTTGGGACCTCCAGCGGGTTTTTGTGAATCCTCCCCGCCCACCTGCCAGGGTTTCCTTCCTTGCCATCGGAGAGACCTCTGATTTATTGTTCTCCCTTGTGGTCCAGGTCTCTCCCTCAGCTTGACATATTTATTTGTCTGGAGAAAAGGATGGTCTCTTTCCTAATGTTCACAATTAAATGTGTAGGTTCCCCAAGAGATGGCTGACATTTCAGGGCAATTAAATGAATAATGGACAGAGATATGTTACATGGTACAGGTTAGATATATTATTTACGGTTCTGTAATAAGTTATATTTATTATTATTTCTCGCCTTGCTTGAAATATAAGACTGTAGCTACATTATAGATTTCCAGTCATCTCTTCCCTCAGTGGGTTGATAGTCTTTAGATTTCTCTTCCACAGGGACCAGTTGTATCTGGAAGTCATTGAATATATTGAAGCACAAGTTAGACAGATGTTTTATTGGCAATGGAGTTAAGGGTTATGGGGAACAGGTAGGAAAATAGAGATAAAGATGAGATGAGGAGGGATCTCTTCACTCGAGCATGTGGTGAAGCTTTGGAATTCTCTACCCCAGAGGAATGTGCAGCCTCAGTCATCAGGTATGTTCAAGACAAATATTGACAGGTTTCTAGATATTGAAGGATATGGGGATCGTGTGGGAGAATGGTGCTGAGGTAGATCGGCCAAGGATCTCATTAAATGGTTGTGCAGACTTAGTGGGCTGAATGGCCTACTCTTACTCCCATTCTAATCTCTGTGTCCTGGTCAGGAAGCAGTGAGCTGAGCTTGGATCTGTCGATCAACATGAACCAGCACCTTCAGGAGAATTGGGAGGGTGAATATTAGATACAGCATAGTGAGAATGGAGGGAGATTGTGTGGGACGGAGATTTACAGCTTTTGGAGAACAAGAGAGGAAATAATGCTCCATAGGAACTAGAATTGTCTGTTCTGAATTTTCATCGTGTACTAACAATGATGACTTTTGCAAATAGTTTTTAAAGGAAATTGGAAGAGGAGGAATTATGGACAGAAATCTCAAACTGCACACCTTGATGTGACAATCGTACTCAATTCCTTCTGATCTGAATACCATTGTGAGAAGGAGAAATGTTTGTCCGAACTGTCAGCTTCTAAAGGTTTCAAACATCAGTGTGACCGGAAAAGCACCGAGACCCACACAACACACACCCGAGTGAGAGTGTTCCAATGAACTGACTGTGGAAATAGCTTCAACCAGTTACACAGCCTGAAGAAACATCACACCATTCACAGTGAGGAGAGACAGTGCATATGTTCTGTGTATAGACAAGGCATCCACTGATTGTCCAATCTGGAGAGACACGAGGAGACCCAAAACATGGAGAAACCGTGGAAATGTAGGGACTGTGGGAAGGGATTCAGAACCCCATCGAAACTGGAGACTCATCGACACAGTCACACTGGGGAGAGGCCATTCATCTGCTCTCAGTGTGAGAAGGGATTCACTCAGTTGTCTCACCTGAAGACACATCAGCGAGTTCACACTGGGGAGAGGCCATTCGCCTGCTCCGTCTGTGGGAATGGATTCAGACAGTTATCCATCCTGAAGACACACCAGCGACTTCACACTGGGGAAAAGCCATTCGCCTGCTCTCAGTGTGGGAAGGGATTCACTCAGTTAACCAGCCTGCGGAGCCATCAGCGAATTCACACTGGGGAGACGGCATTCACCTGCTTTGAGTGTGGGAAGAGATTCACTGGTTTATCCAGTCTGCGGAGCCATCAGCAAATTCACACTGGGGAGACGGCATTCACCTGCTCTCAGTGTGGGGACGGATTCAGTGATTTATCCATCCTGCAGAGACATCAGCGAGTTCACACTGGGGAAAAACCATTCACTTGCTCTTAGTGTGGGAAGGGATTACATAGAAAATAGGAGCAGGAAGAGATAATTTGGCCCTTTGCACCTGCTCTGCCATTCATTATGATCATAGTAAATGAAATGAAAATAGTTTATCATCCAACTCCACAGCCTAATCCCGATTTCCCCTCCATTTCCTTTGATCCCCTTTGCCCTCAGTGCGATATCTAACTGCTTCTTGAAAACATGCAAGGTATTGGCCTCAACTATTTCCTGTGTTAACAAATCCCACAGACTCACCACTCTCTGGGTGAAGAAATGTTTCCTCATCTCTGTCTAAATGGTCTACCCCGTATCCTCAGACTGCGACCCCTGGTTCTGTACACTCCCACCATCGGGAAAATCTTTCCTGCATCTGCCCTGTCAAGTCCTGTTAGAATATTGTAGGTTTCTATAAGATCCCTCATTCTTCTGAACTCCAGCGAATACAATCCTAACTAATTCAATCTCTTATACATCAGTCCCACCATCCCAGGAATCAGTCTGGTAAACCTTCGCTGCACTTCCTCTCGAGCAAGAACATCCTTCCTCAGATAATGAGACCAAAACTGCTCACAATATTCCAGGTGTGGCCTCGCCAAGGCCCTGTATAGAACAAAGAACAATACAGCACAGGAACAGGCCCTTCGGCCCTCCAAACCTGCGCCGATCACGTGTTCTATCTAGACCAACCGCCTGTATCCTTCTATACCCCGTGTGTTCATGTGCCTATCCAGATAAGTCTTAAAGGTCGCTAACGTATCTGCCTCAACCACCTCACTTGGCAGTGCATTCCAGGCCACCACCACCCTCTGTGTAAAATACTCTTCCCGCACATCTCCACTGAACCTTTCCACCCTCACCTTGAATTTGTGCCCCCTTGTAATTGCCATTTCTGCACTGTTCACTCTGTACCCCTAATAATTTTATAAACTTTTATCAGGTCACCCCTCCACCTCTCTCGGGAAAACAATCCCGTTTATTCAATCTCTCCTCGTAGCTAATCCCCTCCATACCAGGCAACATCCTGGTAAACCTTTTCTGTACTCTGTCCAAAGCCTCTACGTCCTTCTGGTAGTGCAGTGACCAGAATTGGGACACAGTATTCCAAATGTGGCCGAACCAAGATTCTATGTAATTGTAACATAATTCTTGAGTTTCTATCCTCAATACCCCGTCCTATGAGGGCAAGCATGCTGTCTGCTTTCTTCACCACCATTTCCACCTGTGCTGCCACTTTTAAGTATCTGTGGACCTGCACGCCCAGATCTCTCTGTGTCTCTTTGCTCCTGATGGTCGGCATCTCCACATGATGAGTGTTAAATGCTCTCAGTTCTGTCTATTATGAATCTTTGTTGGACCTTATCCAGTGTCTCTATTTTCTTTTTCTAAATGGAGATCACCAATGTTGTCAGTGCTCCCAGTGTAGTCTAACCCTGGTTGTAAACAAGTTGAACATTTCCTCCGTGCTTTTCAATTCTATCCCCTATGGAACCCTAGATATGGGCCCCACACTTTAGGAAAGATGTGAAATTCTAAGTTAGGGTTGTAGAGGACATTTACGAGAATGGCACCAGAGATGAGGGACTCCAGTTAGTTGTAGTGACTGGAGCAGCTGAATTTCTCTCCTGAGATCACAGCATCTGGAGGGTGAAGAATGAGATCATTCAGCCCTTTGACACCATGTCGGCTCCCTGTCGAGGAAGCCAGTCTGTCCATTGCTCCGTTCTATCCCCGAATCCCTGTGGGTTTATTTCTCTCAGTGCCTGTCCAATTTCCTATTGAAATCCTTCCGTCATCTCTGCATCTCCTACCTCATATGCAGTAGGTTCCAGGTCGTTACCACTCGCTTTCAATGTACACAAGGCTGCTAGAGCACAGAGGAGTCTATTTGGCCCATTTTCCCCGTGCCAGCTCTTTGTACAGCGACCCATTTAATCCGAGTTCTATTATTTTGTTTTATTTTTCACAATGTATCAAATTCCCTTTTGGAAGTTACAGTGCAATGAGATTCCAGGACCATTTATAGACAGTGCATTCCAAATCACAACAACAGTAGCATGGTGGCTAGCACAATTGCTTCATAGCTCCAGGGTCCCAGGTTCGATTCCGGCTTGGGTCACTGTCTGTGTGGAGTCTGCACATCCTCCCCGTGTGTCCGTGGGTTTCCTCCGGGAGCTCCGGTTTCCTTCCACAGTCCAAAGATGTGTGGGTTAGGTGGATTGGCCATGCTAAATTGCCCTTAGTGTCCAAAATTGCCCTTGGTGTTGGGTGGGGTTACTGGGTTATGGAGATAGGGTGGAGGTGTTGACCTTGGGTAGGGTGCTCTTTCCAAGTGCTGGTGCAGACTTCATGGGCCGAATGGCCTCCTTCTGCAGTGTAAATTCTATGAACTCGCTGTGTTTTACAACAAATAATTGCATATGGTGTGTCGTAGTTTCACAGAGTATTAAAAATGGTGTTAACACCGTGGTTATTACGCAAAATTAAGACTCCAAACTTTATCAATGATTCTGGTGAGGTCCCTGAGTGTAATATATCCTAATTTACGAACAATTAGAACAAATGTACATTTTTATAAAACCTCAAACCCACTTGACCTTCTAAAGTGTTCTAAAGCCAATTGAGTACTTTTGAAACATATTCACTGTTGTAATGTAGGAAGCTGTAAGTACACATGAATAATCACATTTAGTTTTAAAATTGTTATTTTCATAGTGTATTCACTGTCATTAGTAACAAGGTTAAGGAAGCCCTTTTATACCTCAAACATGTGGCTTCCTGCAACCATTTCACCTTCTGTGCCTTTTCTATATTAACTATGTATTGATTTCATAGCAAAAAACAACGATTAAATAATGATTATTCTGTAGTGTACCTTGATTATCATTAGTGAATTGGTGTATTCGGTAATTATATTAGAAACACTAGATCTTTGTTTTTAAAAAAACATTATCAACCTGAAACTGCAGAGCTATCCGAATTTGTTTGAAAAAATAAATTTGTTTATCATTTCGTGAAGTTACAAGACATCATATTCTGCCAAGACTATGTGGGCTAGGCAGTTGTATAATGGTATTGTCACTGGGCTAGTAATCCAGAGACCCAGGTAAATGCTCTGGGGATCTGGGATCGAATCTGGCTACGACAGATACTGAAATTGAATAAAAGTCTCAAATTAAAAGTCTCATGATTGTTGGGAAAACCTGTCTGGGTCACAAATTCCTTTCGGACATCTGCTCTCCTGATGTGGCCTGGCCTACATGTGACTCCAGATCCACAGCAATGTTGTGGTTGACTTGAACGTGTCCCCTGAAATAGCCTCACAAGACACACAGTTCAAGAGCAATTGGAATGAGCAGTAAATGCTGGTACAGCCTGTGACCCCCACCTCCCATGAATGAATACTTTTTAAGGCGGCTCTTTGTTCAATCTGAAGACTAGTAAGAAACTGTCTCTTTGATTGGATTTGATTTATTGTCACGTGTACCGAGGTACAGTGAAATGTATGGTTCTGCATACAGTCTAGACCGTTCCATACATGAAAAAAAAGTGCGGGTCTTGGCAGTTTGCTCCAGTTCACAAAAGAATTTAATGGCTTTGTAGACGCAGATTAATATTTTAATCACCGCCAAAGCATATTGAATGGTAATGTGTACTCACATAGACAGAAATGAATTGGAGGAAATAGCAGAGATTTAACTGGACCACCTTTTTGAAAGATTCGGCCTTAATGATGGAGAAACAGGAAAAGCCACTCAGGGAGATGAGGAAATCCAGGCTCAGTGCGGATTTGCTGTCACCCCTCCTTTCTTATACATGAACGGTATTTAGGCTGCAGAACGTTTCACACCAAAACACAGGGGTCACATATCGGCGGCATAATTCTCATTTCTCTTCCATTTGACTATATTTGACTTTGTTCAAAATCTTGGGGGGGGGGGGGGCAATTTAGCGTGGCCAATCCACCTAACTCACACATCTTTGAGTTGTGCGGGTGAAACCCACACAGACACGGGGAGAATGTGCAAACTCCACACTGACAGTGACCCAGGGCCGGGATTCGAACCCAGGTCCTCAGCGCTGTAGGCTGCAATGCTAACCACTGTGCCACATGCCACCCTAAATGCTTCCCATTTATGATGTGGCGATGCCGGCGTTGGACTGGGGCGGGCACGGTAACGTGTCTTCCAACACCAGGTTAAACTCCAACAGGTTTGTTTCGAATCACTAGCTTTCGGAGCGCAGCTCCTTCCACGGGTAAATGAAGAGGTGGGTTCCACAAACACATATGTAGAAAAATTCAATGATGCGAGATGATACTCTTTTTAAAAAAATAATTTTCATTGGAATTTTTTGAAAAATATATATCAACAAAACAATAATATTAATAATAAACACCCCCCCGGCACCCGTCACAACGCATATAACAAACCCCCCCCATCCCCCCCAAACCCAATAAACAACAAAATAAATTAACAATAAGCAAATTAACTCCTAAAGAACCCTTGTACCTACCCCCTCAGGGCGAATTTGACCCTCTCCAGCTGAATGAATCCCGCCATGTCATTGATCCAGGTCTCCACGCTCGGAGGTCTCGCATCTTTCCACTGCAGCAAGATCCTCCGCCGGGCTACTAGGGACGCAAAGGCCAAAACATCGGCTTCTTTCGCCTCCTGCACTCCTGGCTCCACCCCAACCCCAAATATCGCGAGTCCCCAGCCTGGCTTAACCCTGGATCCCACCACCCTCGACACCGTCCTCGCCACCCCCTTCCAGAACTCCTCCAGTGCCGGGCATGCCCAGAACATATGGGCATGGATCGCTGGACTCCCCAAACACCTGACGCACCTATCTTTGCCCCCAAAGAACCTACTCATACTAGATCCGGACATGTGGGCTCGGTGCAGCACCTTGAACTGGATGAGACTAAGCCTCGCACATGAAGAGGAGGAGTTCACCCTCTCCAGGGCGTCCGCCCATGTCCCCTCCTCAATCTGCTCCCCCAGCTCCATCTCCCACTTAGCCTTCAGCTCCTCTACCAACGCCTCCCCCACCTCCTGCATTACCTGGGAGATGTCAGACAGCTTCCCATCCCCAACCCACACCCCCGAAAGCACCCCATCCCTTACCTCCCGCGAGGGCAGCAAAGGGAACCCCTCCACCTGTCGCCTAGCAAACGCCTTGACCTGAAGGTACCTGAACATGTTCCCCGGGGGAGCTCACACTTCTCCTCCAGTTCACCAAGGCTCGCGAACCTCCCGTCAATAAACAGGTCTCCCAACTTCCTAATGCCCGCCCTGTGCCACCCCAGGAACCTGCCCTCCATGTTCCCTGGGACAAACTGGTGGTTCCCCCGCAGCGGGGCCTCCACCGGGCCCCCCACTTCCCCCCTGTGTCGCCTCCACTGCCCCAAATTTTGAGGGTAGCCGGCACCACCGGGCTCGTAGTGTGCGAGATGGTATTTTGAATGCGAGTCTTTGCATGTAATTAAGTCTTTACAGGTCCAGATGGTGCGACTGGAGAGAGGGATAATCACAGGTTGAAGGGGGGTGAATTGTCTCAAGCCAGGAAAGTTTGTAGTATTTTGTAAGCCCAGGCCAGATGGTGGGTGGTGAATGTAATGCGACATGAATCCAAGGTCCCGGTTGAGGCCATAGTCATGTGTGTGGAACTTGGCTATCAGTTTCTGCCCAGCGATTCTGCATTGCCATGCGCCCTGAAGGCTGCCTTGAAGAACGCTTACTCAAAGATCAGAGGCTGATTGCCCTTGGCTGCTGAAGTGCTCCCCGACTGGAAGGGAATATTCCTGCCTGCCGATTGTCATGCAGTGGTTTAGCTCAGTGGGCTAGACAACTGGTTTGTGATGCAGAACAGGTCCAGCAGCGTGGGTTCAATTCCTGTACCAGCTTACCCAAACAGGCGCCAGAATGTGGCGACTAGGGGCTTTTCGCAGTAACTTCATTCAGCGTCTGCATGGTCTCGCCAACGTACCACATCTCGGGACATCCTGTCCTGCAGTATCTGAGGTTGACAACGTTGGCCGAGTCACACGAGTATGTACCGCGTAGCCGGTGGGTGGTGTTCCCGCGTGTAATGGTGGTACCCATGTTGATGATCGGGCACGTCTTGCAGAGGTTGCCATGGCAGGGTTGTGTGGTGTTGTGGTAGCTGTTCTGAAGACTGGGTAGTTTGCAATGGTCTGTTTGAAGTTGCGCGGTTGTTTGAAGGCAAGTAGTGGGGGTGTGGGGATGGCATTGGCAAGATGTTCGTCTTCATCGATGATGTGTTGAAGGCTGTGAAGATGATGTCGTAGTTTTTCCGCTCCAGGGAATTCATCAGGCAAATGAGGCTCTGGGAGTTCTTCCACAGACCCCAGGAGGCCTACAGCGAACCCAATGAGACAACCAGTGAACCGGAACAGCAGTCCGAGAGATCTGTGGAAGATCCAGCCAGCAGGAAGGACTGGAAAACCAGACCCATTGAACCAATCCAACCAGCTGATTCTGCTGCTCCTCTTGCACGAAACCACTCAGTAAAACTGCCTCAAAAGTCCTTTTTTGTCCAAATTCTGAACTCACATCTTTCTCCTCTTTTCCTGCTATCTCCCATCATGCTCTCTCAGAGCTCATCTTGTCTCTGATACTTACCCTTTGCTCCTTTGGCTCGATTCTCATTAAACTGTTGAACATCCAACTTCCACATGTTTCCACGGTGTCTCCATGGAGTCAGTGTCTTTGTGCATTTCCTCTTTAGACAATCAAGTGAAGCTCTGTCCTCACACAGAACACGTGTATGGTTTCCCCCCCCCTTAGTGAATGGTGTGGTGTTATTTCGGGCTGTAACTGGTTAAAGCTCTTTTCACAGTCCGTCCACTGGAACACACTCACTCAGGTGCGTGTGTGTCTTGGTGCTTTTCTAGTCACACTCATGTTTGAAATATTTTCCCACAAACAACAAACATTTTTCATTCCACATTCGTAGTCTGAGGATATTCAGGTCCTGATTAATTAAGTGATACTGCCGGATCTTAATGTGATATTTGGTTTGTTTCCTAATGCCCTGGAAAAGGAGTTTACAAAGGCCACACTATCAGTACAAGATAGAAATTCAGAGCAGACAATTCCAGTTTCTGGGGAACAGTTTTTCTCTCTTCTTTCGCCAAAGCTGTAAATCTCCAGTCCCACACACTCTCCCTCCTCCCTGGGGCTGAAAACCAAATAAAGTATTAGATCATTATTTTTGTATCTTTTTACCAAAGTTATATAATTAGAGGTAAGAATATGCTTTATAAGTCACTTCATTCCTGTACCAGCCTCCCCGAACAGGCGCTGGAATGTGGCAACTAGGGGCTTTTCACAGTAACTTAATTTGATGCCTACTTGTGAAAATAAGCAATTTTCATTTTAATTTCATTTCATTCATGACTTGTGACAGACTTTAATCTGAATCATCCTGACTGAGCAGACAGAATAACAAATGTTAACCTTGTGTCCAGAACTGACTGTGGAGATTTGATGAGCAATCGCAAAGGTTGTTTCTCCAAATCTTCCAGGGTTTCCTTTGTTTAACCTCTCCCTCTTGAACTAAGTTATACCAGATATCAGACTCGGGGCCCATTCTGGTTCTCTTCCTGTTGACTAAATAACTTCAATCAAATATGGAGAAGACTGAATCCACTGTTCGGTCCCTGCACCAATCTCCATTCCTCACATACCGACTCTATCCCTCTCCCTGGCAACAGTCTGAGACTTAGCCAGTCTCTTTGTAAACTTGGTTTCACATTTGATCCCAATATGAGCTTTTGACCTCATAGAATTTACAGTGCGGAAGGCCATTCGGACCGTTGAACTGCACTGGCCCTTGGAAAGAGCACACTAGCTAAACCCACACCTCCACTTATCCCTGTAGCCCCCGCTAACCTTTTTAGATACTAAGGCAATTTACCATCTTCACCTCCCGATTCGACAATTCCATTACACACCTGGCTGCTCTCCCACATTCTACCTCTGGAAACTTAAAGCCATCCAAAAGTCTGCGATCCATGTCTTAATTCACAGCAAGTTCCTTTCCCCTATGATCCCTGTGCTCCGATACGTGCATTCACTCCCAGTCAATTCTCATCCTTGTTTTCAAATCCCTCCATGGACTTGTCTCTTCCTGTGTCTGTCATCTCCTCCAGCTCCACAACCCCCTGAGATATCTGCACAGCTCTGATCCTCGACTCTTGTACACCCCCGATTCTAATTACTCCGCCATAGTTTTCAGTTCCCTCGGCCCCAAGCACTGAATTCCCTCCTTGAACCTCCCTGTCTCCACCTCACTTACCACCTTTCAGACTCTTTAAAACTCACGTCTTTGACCAAGTTTTTGGTCACCTGTCCTAATATCTCCTTTTGTGTCTGGGTGTCTCACTTTGTTTTATAATGTTCCTGTGAAGTTGACTGGGATGATTTATGATGTTAAAGGTGTTATATAAATAGAAGTTGTTGTTGTTGACTGTAACCCTGACCTCCTGTTTTACAATATCCCACTGGTTTCACAACAAACTCTATCTCTGATGTTTTTCCCCCTGTGGGTTTGCAGCCTCTATAAAGACGGCGGCCGTTAACTCAGGCCTGTCACCGGGAGCAGGCCGCAGCTGTCCCCTCGCTCGATGCAAACCCGGGTCGGGAAACTTCTTATTGGGGTTTGGAGCCTCCACCGGGTTTCAGTGAAACCTGCCACTTCGCGGCTCTGCCAGAGACCTGCTCCTTTTGCGGCCTGGTGGAGACCGTGGAGCACGTTTATGTTGTCTGTCCCAGGCTGCACCCCCTCTTTGATTTCTTGACTATGTTGTTGAGGTTTTATTTGCACTTCAGCCCCACGTTCCTGATCTATGGACATCCGGTGTGGCGAGGGGCGGGGAAGGCGGAGGACGTCCTCGTGAACCTGCTCCTGGGCCTGGCCAAACTAGCCAGTTATCGGTCCAGGCAGCGGGCGAGCGAGGGGGTCGTCCAGCCCGACTGTCTGCCCCTCTTCCGCGGCCTCGTTCGTGGCCGGCTGTCCCTGGAGAGGGAGCATGCGGTGTCCACGGGCACACTGGAAGATTTCCGTGCTCGGTGGGCGCCGCAGGGGTTAGATTGCTTTATTGACCCCGGTTTTCACACTCTAATTTGACAGGTTTTAGATAAGTTTCTGTTCCCTTTCTTGTTCCATTTGGGTTGTGCTCCACTCGTTGTTTTAGCAGCACTCCCTTCTTTTGTTTTATAGAACATAGAACATAGAACAGTACAGCACAGAACAGGCCCTTCGGCCCTCAATGTTGTGCCGAGCCATGATCACCCGACTCAAACCCACGTATCCACCCTATAGCCATAACCCAACAACCCCCCCCCTTATCCTTACTTTTATTAGGACACTACGGGCAATTTAGCATGGCCAATCCACCTAATACGCACATCTTTGGACTGTGGGAGGAAACCGGAGCACCCGGAGGAAACCCACGCACACAGGGGGAGGGCGTGCAGACTCCACACAGACAGTAACCCAGCCGGGAATCGAACCTGGGACCCTGGAGCTGTGAAGCATTTATGCTACCCACCATGCTACCCTGCTGCCCCATCCATTATTTACTTTATTTTCTTTTGCTTAGTTCTTTTCACACCCAGTATCATGTTAAGGCAGATGCTGGCTTAATCCTGCATATGAACATAAATGTGCAGGTCTCAAAACTCACAAAATCATTAACAAAAAACGAACATCAACATCAGACATAAACCAAAGTAGTGAAGCACCAAAACAGCTTCAGTGAAACCTCCCGGCCGAGTCCAGCATGGGCACTGCGCATGCCCGAACTCACAATACCCTGGGAATGATTGACGGCAGCTCTGATCCAATAGGAAGAGAGGGATGGGCCTGGAGGACCGAGTGGTTGTAGCGGGTCCTCCAACCAATTGGAGTGAATGAGGGGCGGGATCTGAGCCCGGTCTCCCACGTGAGGTGGAGCATGCGCTGTGCCGAGTACAGTTCAGGATTCAGGCGGTGGGTTGGAGATCCCTGGTCAGATCCCGCTCAGTGAGTCATGAGGGAGGGATGGAGCCGGCGGATGGGTCGGGAGGCTTCATAAACACTCCGTGTCACCCCGAATACGAATCTCGGATTTGCAGTTGAACCGGCGAAAGGTGCTCGAGCTTTTCACCGAGATAGGCCCGGGTGGCCTGGCGCATGCGTACGGAGCGAGAGTCCCGGCTTTGCTCCGCCTCCCATTCACTGATTGGCTGGAGGACCAGCCGCCCCCAGTTAGTCCTCCAGCCCCGCCCCCTGAGTTGGAGCAAAACCTTCAGCTTCATCCAACAGACAGACCATCGAAACATACAGCACAGAATAGGCCCTTCGGCCCACGATG
Source organism: Scyliorhinus canicula (assembly GCF_902713615.1). Classification (NCBI taxonomy): domain Eukaryota; kingdom Metazoa; phylum Chordata; class Chondrichthyes; order Carcharhiniformes; family Scyliorhinidae; genus Scyliorhinus; species Scyliorhinus canicula. The sequence continues at coordinate 1,113,255 of NW_024055760.1, read as the reverse complement.
CTGTTCCCAACCTTTGTCCAAGATTAATTCTAGATTATCATAGAATCTACAGTGCAGAAGGTGGCCACTCGGCCCATCGAGTCTGCACCTGTCTTGGAAAGAGCACCCTACCCGAGGTCAACACCTCCACCCAACCCCATAACGCAGTAACCACACCCAACACTAAGGGCAATTTTTGACACTTAAGGGCAATTTATTATGGCCAATCCACTGAACCTGCACATCTTTTGGACTGTGGGAGTAAACCAGAGCACCCGGAGGAAACCCACGCACGCATGGGGAGAATGTGCAGACTCCGCACAGACAGTGACCCAAGCCAGGAATCGAACCTGGGACCCTAGAGCTGTGAAGCAATTGTGCTATCCACAATGCTACCGTGTTGCCCTTAAGAACAAATTAATCTACACTTCATTATTCTACACTTCATTATTCTACCATAATCCATGTACCTCTCCAATAGCCGCTTGAAGGTCCCTAATGTTTCCGACTCAACTACTTCCACAGGCAGTGCATTCCATGCCCCCACTACTCTCTGGGTAAAGAACTCTCTGACATCCCCCCTATATCTTCCACCGTTCACCTTAAATTTATGTCCCCTTGTAATGGTTTGTTCCACCCAGGGAAAAAGTCTCTGACTGTCTACTCTATCTCTTCCCCTGATCATCTTATAAACCTCTATCAAGTCATCCCTCATCCTTCTCCATTCTAATGAGAAAAAGCCTAGCAGCCTCAACCTTTCCTCATAAGACCTACTCTCCATTCCAGGCAACATCCTGGTAAATCGCCCTTGCACCTTTTCCAAAGCTTCTAAATCCCTCGTAAAATGAGGTGACCAGAACTGCACATAATACTCCAAATGTGGCCTTACCAAGGTTTTGTACAGCTGCATCATCACCTCACAGCTCTTAAATTCAATCCCTCTGCTAATGAACGCTAGCACACCATAGGCCTTCTTTACAGCTCCATCCACTTGAGTGGCAACTTTCAAAGATCTATGAACATAAACCCCAAGATCTCTCTGTTCCTCCACAGTGCCAAGAACCCTTCCGTTAACCCTGTATTCCGCATTCAGATTTGTCCTTCCAAAATGGACAACCTCACACTTGTCAGAATAGAAGTCTTACAACACCAGGTTAAAGTGCAACAGCTTCAAATCACTAGCTTTCGGAGCACTGCTCCTTCCTCAGGTGAATGAAGAGGTATGTTCTAGAAACATATATATAGTCAAAGATGGAAACAATGCTTTGAATGCGAGCATTTGCAGGTAATTAAGTCTTACAGAGATAGGGGTATATCCTAGTTTGCGGGCTACTTGAATAAATGTACATTTCTATAAAACCTTGCACTGCCACTGGACCCTCTGAAGTCTTTTAAAGCCAATGAAGTACTTTTGAAACAAATTCACTGATGTAATGTAAGAAGCTGTAAGTACGCATGTGTAATCACATTTAGCTTTAAAATTGTTATTTTCATAGTGTATTCACTGTCATTGGTAACAAGGTCAAGGAAGCCCTTTTATACCTCTAACACGTGGCTTCCTGCAGCCATTTCACCTTCTGTACCTTTTCTATATTAACCATGTATTGATTTCATACCACAAAACAATAATTACAGTGATGATTATTCAGTGGTGAACATTAATTATCATTAGTGAATTGGTGTATTCGGTAATTATATTGCAAAGGCTAGATCTTTATTTTTAAAAATAACACCTTCAATCAAAATGTTTCCAGAAATTGCAGAGATATCAGAATTTGATTGAAAAAGTAAATTACTCCATAATTTTGTGAAGTTACTGGACATCATATTCTGCCAAGACTGTGTGGGCCAGGCAGTAGAGTAATGGTATTGTTACTGGGCTAGTAATCCAGAGACCCAGGTTAATGATCCGGGATCGAATCTGCCTATGACAGATATTGAAATTGAATAAAAGTCTCAAAGTATAAGTCTAACGGTGACTTTGTCGATTGTTGTAAAAACCCGTCGGGTCCTTCAGGAAATCTGCTCTCCTTACGTGGCCTGGCCTACACGTGACTCCAGACCCACAGCAATGTTGTGGTTGATTTGTAAGTGCCCTCTGAAATAGCCTCACAAGACACGCAGTTCAAGGGTAATTGGAATGTGCAGTAAATGCTGGTCCAGCCAGTGACCCCCACCTCCCATGATTGAAGAATTTTGAAGAGGGCTCAGTGAGGTACAGTGAAAAGTACTTTTTCCATATAAATTTAGAGTACTGCTCCAATAAAGCTCAAAGGAAACTTGAGAAACAGAACCTCATCCTTGATCAGGCAATTTATCTTTTATTTGTATAAATTTAGAGAACCCGATTATTTTTTTTCCAAATTAAGGGGCCATTTAACGTGGCCAATCCGCCTAACGTGCACAATTCTGTGTTGTGGGGTTGAAATCCATGCAGACATGGGGAAATGTGCAAACTCCACACGGACAGTGATCCAGGGCCGGGATTCGAACCCGAGTCCTCGGTGCCGCAGTCCCAGTGCTAACCACTGCGCCATATGGTGCCCTGTATTCATTAAAAATTACTGTATTAATTAGCTAAAATTCTGCAACAGATGATTAAATAGGTGGTGATCATTAATTGAGTTACAATTAGTGAAACAATTTTTTTAATGCATTGGACGTGGGCATCGCAGGCTGTGCCAGCATTTATTACCTATCCCTAATTGCCCTTGAGGGCTGGTAAGAGTCAACCACATTGCTATGGGTCTGGAGTCACATGTAGGCCAGACTGGGTAAGGATGGTAGATTTCCCTCCCGAAAGTGCATTAGTCAACCAGCTGGTTTCATAGACTTTTAATTCCAGAAATGTTATTGAGTTTAAATTCCATCACCTGTGGTAGTAGGATTCAAACCCGGGTCCCCAGATCATTATCCTGGGTTTATGGATGACTAGTCCAGCGACGATACCACTACACCACTGCCTCCCCACTGTGTAACTGGTTAAAGCTCTTTCCACAGTCAGTTCACTGGAACACTCTCACTCGGGAGTGTGTTGTGCGAGTCTCGGGCTTTTTCAGTCACACTGATGTTTGAAATCTTTTCTCATTGAGAACAGAGAAACATTTCACCTTCCACATTCGAAGGATGATATTCAGGGCCTGATGAATCAACTGACTTCTGTCCGACCTTGATGCAATATTTAGTCTCAATTTACCGAATACAAACCTTCTATTGTCCCGTAAAAAGAGTTTACAAAACTACGGTACTGAGGACCCAAGTTTGAAACAAGGCCCTGGGTCAATGTCCGTATGGAGGTTCTGTTCCTCGAGTTTCCTTTGAGCTTTATTGGAGCAGTGAAGGAGGCTGTGGACAGTCGGAGTGGGGCAGGGAATTAAAATGTTAAAATGATCATAAGCTCAGGATTATGTTTGCAGACTGAATGGCGATGTTCCACAGTCACCTAATCCAGATTTAATCTCAGTGTAGGGAAGACCAAATCGTGAACAGTGAATACACAACACTGGATGGCAAGAAGTACAAGTAAATCACTGTCACCTGGAAAGTGTGTTTGGAATCCTGGAATATGGGAAGGATGGCGATGAACTGGTGGTTGTTGCATCTGTTGTGTCTGCATGGAAATGGTTTACAATGATGTTCATAAGAACACATGAAATGGAAGCGGGGGAGCCTAGATGGCTCCTCGAGCCACTGCTTTTCTTGCTGTTTGTAACCTGCCCGTTCAGGCATCATTCTGGTACACTTTCCCGTATCGTCCACAGTCCTTTCAGATCCATTTTATGATATGGATACATTAGCTCAACAATCCTGTGAACTAATTTAATCTGGCCCGGTGTCACCAAGCTGAAATGCAGTCTTTCTCTGAACATTATTCTTGATGCCACAGCTGACAGGTTAAGAGTTTAGCAGTAAGGGGAAGAGGCAAGTTTGTAGATGCTCTGCAGTGTTACAGACTGGCTCGTTGGATCTTGTTCTGTCCCATCTTACATTCTACTAACAGTAAAATTACTAAAAGACTGCAACATACAGGCATTTGTGGACAACGGTGAGTTTGCTGCTCAGATTAGTTAAAGTCTCCATATTGTAAAATAGATCTCGAAGGACTGGAGAAGATGCAGGAAAAGATATTTGAATTATGCCTGGACTGGCAGGTTATACCCAGCAAGAAAGATTGGACAGGGCATCACCTTTTCTTTGGAAAAGGGAATGAAGGATGGCCTGATCCTGTAAGATTATGAAAAGGTTTGATATGATAGACAAGCGGAATATGTTTCCACTGGATAAGAATAAATATGAGTTAGTCATTAATTAATTAAGTGCAGTTCAGAGGGAGATCACTCATACACTTCATGTGTGCAAAGAAATGGAGCCGGGGGGTAGCCGGAGAGTAATAGAAGCTGCGGAGTGACCTGGGAAGGCTTCAGAAAAACCCTGAGGAGGCTTCAACTCCCGAGTAAAATGTTAACGGTGCGATCTTAACGGGCACTGAATAGAGTGAGAGCTGAGCGGTGACAGGCCCGGGTTACCGGCCGCCATCTTTCCAGAGGACAAGGAGCCGCAGGACGCATGCGCTGCGAGCCTGGACCGGTTGCCAACTTTCCCAGATTGACTGACTGGAGTCTCCAGGATTTTATTTTATTAATTTGTGGGAGTCACTGGCTGGGCCAACATTTATTGCCCATCCCTAATTTCCCGCAAACCGAGTGGCTGGCTCGGCCATCTCGGAAGGCATTTAAAGAGTCAACCACATTGCTGTGGTTTGGAATCGTGTCGGCCAGACCAGGTAAGGATGGCAGATTTTATTTTCTATTCATTCCCGGGATGTGGGTGTCGCTGGCTGGGCCAGCATTCACTGCCCAGCCCTAATTGCCCCTGAACTGAGTGTATCTCAGAGAGTATTTTAAGGGTCAACCAGCTGACTGTGGATCTGGAGTCACATGTAGGCCAGACCAGGTAAGGATGGAAGATTTCCTTCACTGAAGGACATGAGTCAACCAGATGGGTCTTTGCAACAATTGACAATGGTTTCAGGGTCTTCAGTAAACTTTCAATGAATTCAAATTTTACCTTCTGCCTTGGTGAGATTCATACCTGGGTGTCTGGGAAATCATTAGGACAGTAAAGAAGATTTTTTTGAAATTTTCTTTGAACATTTCTCTTCAGCGGATATAAAAATATTGAAAATGTGATAAAGGTTGTTTGGCTGACAGTCAACCACTGTCCTGTAAGGTAATGAGTCCTTTTGCTTCCCAATTGGCCGAGGAAGGCAGTGTGTCACAAGGATGGATGTGTTGACCGATTAATGGCTGGAGGATGGGGGCAGGTCATGTGATCAAACCTCCAGGAATACAAAGTTGGTGAGGAGAGAATGTTGTGAATTTCTATCCTAAGCTGACAGTGAGGTTTCTGTAAATTTATAGGATGCTGGAAGTGGAGGTTTAACAGACGGGAAACACAAACCAAATGTCACATCGCGATCTGACAGAGTCACTCGATTCATCAGAACCTGAATTGCAGCAGCATCTGGGTGTGGAAGGTAAAAGGTTTGACTGTTCTGTCTGTGAGGGAAGATTTCAGGTCTCAGTGTGACTGGAAAAGCCCCGAGATTCACAAACCCTGGTTAGACCAAACCTGGAGAACTGTGTTCAGTTCTGGGCAACAAACCTGAGGAAGGATAGAATGGCCTCGGAGGGAGTGTAACACAGATCTACCCGAGTGATATCTGAACCCTCCGGGGATAAATTACAAAACTAGATTATACAAAAGAGTCAGAGATATGATGGCACAAGAAGGAAATTCGGCCCATTGAGTCCATGCTAGCTCTCTGGAGCAATCCAGTCAGTGCCATTCTCCTGCTCTGTCCCTGTATCCTCGCAGGTTTATTTCCCTCAGATCTCTATCTAATTTCCTTTTGTAATCAAATCATTCATTGTGACTATTTTCAAACTCCCTCAAAGGCAGCAAGTTTCAGGTCATTGCCGCTCGCTGTGTAAAAACATATCTCCTATCACCTCATATCACCTGTACCTTTTGCGTAGAAACTAGGAACAGGCCACTCGGCCCCTCGAGCCTGCTCAGCATTCAATAAGATTGCGGCTGATCTCATTCTAACCTCAACTCCACATTCCTGCCTACTCCTGATGACCTTTCCCCTTGCTCATCAAGAATCTATCCAGCTCTGCCTTAAACATATTCAAGGATTCTGCTTCCACTGCCTTTTAAGGACGTGATTTCCAAAGTCTTACAACCCTCAAGAGAATAAAAAATCCTCATCTCCACCTGAAATGGCAACTCCTTATTTTGCAACAGTGATGTCCTCGATCTGGAGGAAACATCCTCTCCACATCCACCCTGTCAAGACCCCTCAGGATCGTGTGTAGCTCAATCCAGGTTTAACCCAAAACTTTAAATCTGTGTCCCGGCTGCTTGTACGATGAGTGAATGGAAACAGAGTTTCTTTGTCCACCTGATGGAAATCTGGCATAATTTGTGTCCCTGAACCAAATCTCCCCTCAACCTCCTTTGCTGGATCCATTCTGGTAAATCTCCTCTGCACCTTCTCCAAGAACCTTCACATCCTTCCTGAAGAGTGGTGACCAGAGCTTTATAAAGATTCATAGAATAGAATTGGAGCCAAAGAATTCCTACAGTGCAGAAGGAGGTCTTTCGGTCCATCGAGTCTGCACTGATTCTCTGAAAGGGCACCCTGCCTCGGCCCACACCCCTACCCTGTCCCTGCAACCCCATAGCCCCACCTAACCTGCACATCCCTGGACACTAAGGGACAATTTATCAAGGTCAATCCACCAAAATTTCCCTTCTTTGCAATGTTGGAGGAAACCTGAGCACCAGGTGTAAACCCACGCAGACACCGGGACAAAATGCAACTCCACACAGTCACCAAGGCTGGAATTGAACCGAGTCCCTGGCACTGAGCAGCAGTGCTAATCACCGTGCCACCAGAAGCATAGTTTTCGTATCAATATTGCTGTTTATGAAGCACAAGATCAAGTTTGCTTTGCCGTCTATTCTCTTTAATATATCTTGTAGATATACAAAATCCCTCTTCACCTCTTTCTCTCTCCTCCCAAAGAGGCCAGTTGGGTTTTTATGACAATCCAGCAGTTTTCATGGTCTCTTTTTGCGAGAGCCGGCCCCACAAATGACCAGATTCATTCAGCTCAATTTCACAACCTGCCTTTGTGTTTTTGTGGGTTCTCTCTCACTCCCAACTTTCTGTTTTGAATCCGTTCCTCAGGGTGTTCGAAGGGGAGGCTTCAAAGTCCAGAAACTCAAACCAAGCATCACATCAGGGTCTGACAGAGTCCTCAATTTATCATATCCTGAATATCAGCGTATTTTGAACATGGAAGGAAAAAGCATTGTTCACAGTGGGAAGAAAACGTGTACGTGTTGTGTGTGTGAACGAGGATTCAGTCTATCATCAGGCCTCACAAGCCACAAATGCAGTCACACTGAGGAGAAACCATGGAAATGTGCAGACTGTGGGAAAAGATTCACTTTCCCATACCAGCTGGAAACTCATCAACGCAGTCACACTGGGG